>NC_056528.1:24876466-24919996 GCF_019175285.1 Sceloporus undulatus
AGGAGGGCACTTTGAAAAACCAATGCTGCAGTCTATTTAATTTAAGGCGCCTCTAAATTTCTGCTATTTGTCAATACAAATAGCTAGTTATATACTCTCTAAAAGCATTGGTTAAAAGCAGAAGGAGAAGCCTTGGGTGCTCATTAGATGTTATTATTGTTGTCATTGTCACTGTGTGGTGCCTGTGTGACGCTGTGATGTATATGTAGGTGTGTGCTAAATAAATTACATTAGAAATAGAGAAAAATATTATAAAGCACAAAATTGGAAAATATAAGATATTTGGAGGTTATTTTTATTCTTGTTTAGTAGTAACTTGCCGAAGGCAGTGAAACTGAGGTTTAAATTGTATGCATCCACTTTTCTTTACCAGTGATAGGTCCTGGTTCCCATGTCAGTGGGCCAGTAAATCCACTGCAGGTTTTCATTGTGGCTTCCAAAGGGTGGCAAGCTCTTTTAAAGCCAACCAAAACCTGGAGTAGATTCAATGCCCCGCTGACCTGGGAGCAACCCCCCTCCGCCGAGTGTCCAAAAGCCAAGGCTGGGTGTCCATTTGGACACACAACTATGACTTTAAAATTGCTTTAAAGAAGGAGTCTTTCAGGAGAAGACCCAAGACTGACCGTTGAGTAGCTAAACACGTGGGATTTGATTGCTAACCATTTTGTGTGCCTTTCCAATCTCTCTTGCAAGGTATATCGAATACTCTCTCGAAAAACTGGCTCAACATGAGGGCCCTGAAGGATCTGCAAGAGCAAACGCCTTCTTCCCTCCAGTTGCTGGCTCCCAAGTGCTGAATTCTTTCTGCAAAAAGGAAGGCAGTCAAGTTGACACACGGAAATTGAACGGACGCAAGTGACCAACCTGGCAGCCATGTGCTCTGTTAATTCAACCCCCCCCCCCCCCCCAGCACATTCATTTCTTCCTTCAAGCATTTGGTAATCTCAGGAAAAGTGGGGGGAAAGAACGCGGGGATTCAAGATCTTCCTTTTAGCCCTGGAAAGCTTGGGACTATGTTATTCCCCTAAGAAAAGTTTCACGCAATGCCAACTCAACATGAACCTCTATGGAATGCTTGCAAAAATATAATTTTGCCTGCCTCTCCTTTTAAGCCTGTTGTGTTGCGTCATTGTTTGCAGTCTTCTTTTTCCCATGCGGGGAAGGTGTGTTATTTATGGGGTCCCTGAGTTGGCTACCCGTTTTAGCCCATGAAGAGGCTCTTCCCTCCCAAAAGTAAGTGGCCTGAAAGTCAAATTCCAAACAGTTGGGAAAATGGCCCTTCTGAACCCCGAAAATGTGGTGGAATGGAGTGCCATGGGTTCCAGAGAGTGAGGTGACATTTGGGAGCAAGATATTTCCATTTTGGGAACGTGTGAGGCCTTCCAAAGTCCCCTAACCTCTAACAGATGCCACATTTGTGTTATTTTCTTTCCCATTGCAATATTTGTATTGAAGGGGCTCTTTCTAGAAATGCAACTGCCTCACTTAAGACCTCAAGCCAAACTTTGTAGGCCTTTATGGGAGAGGGCGGGATCCAAATTCTGCAGCCCGCATACATGAGACAAAACTGCGCATTTGATTCCGTTATTATGCCAACTTAGCTGCATTTTCAAGGTCTTCCATAATGCTGCTCACAGTTGGACAGTGATGTATTCAGGGGACTGCTTGCTACCCACTCTTATCCTGAAACTCCTTTAGCGTCAGGGATTTCAACACAAACCTGCATTCAAGCACTTTTTTGGAACCAGACCTTTTTATAAACGTGCCCTCAGTGCTCACATTAACAACACTTTTATCCATGGGGATTTTAACCTGTTTCAAACCTAGTTGAGAACTTGCCCTGGCTATTTATCAGGACTGATGTTAACAACTATTGTCAAGAGAGAGATTAGTGCAAGGGGGAAGGAGACAGGAGTCTTTAAAGTTATGGCAATAATAATAATAATAATAATGATGATGATGATGTTTATTTTTATCTCATCTCTCCAGCAGGATCGAAATGGTTTACAATAACAATAATTCCATCTAATACAAAAATAATCTCATCATCCCCTCCCTCCCTTGAACACAACATAATAATCCCTACATTACCATAATAAATAACATTTAAAACATTTAAATAATCATTAAAATAATGACATACCTCCAAGAGTCCTGGGCATCCACTGCCTAGCTCAGGCTTTGCAAACTCAGGACAGCCACGGCTTCAATTGAATCAACCCTGCTCCATTTGTCGTGCAGCTTTTGGCTTTCCTTTCACCTCCTGGCAGGTCAGCAGCTGGACATCCTTTTGGGCTGAGTCCAGCCCCAGTGCTACTTGTCTGCTCTTCCTTAGTAGCTGGTTCAGTACCGTCCAGTCAGGGAGTCGCATGTTCTAGCACTCTTAGTTACTACATCTTGTATCATCTCGTCATAGGGTTTTCAAGGCAAAAGGCATTCAGGAGTAACCACCATTGACTCCTTCTACATAGGACCAGCTCCTTTGGAGTTAGCCATAGTGTCACTGTTTCTGAGCAACTCTGCTAGGGTTACACACACCTTACTACCACTGATGCTCAGGAGCTATTTGGCACATTTAGCTTAGCTCCTTTGCAAAAACCTGTCTGACTTGGGAGACTTTAACAGCAGCACTGCTAACATCAGCTTATCTTTGTCTCTTCATCATTTTTGACTTACGGAGACTCAAAGGCATCCCTATCACTGGGTTTTCTTGGCAAGATTTCTTTAGAGGGGCTTTGCCTTTTGCCTTCCTCTGAGAGAATGTGACTTAGTGGATTTCCATGGCCAAGGGAGGATTTGAGCCCCGGTCCCCAGAGTCCTAGCCCAATACCCAGACTATACCAACACACTGGCTCTCAGTTGGTGCACACAACCCCACTCCCACCGAAAGCATTTGAGCAATCGCCATCAACTACACGAAGGAACATTTTCAGACCAACGAACAAAACCTTTCAGATTCAACTAGTTTTGAAATTTTATTGGATCATCTTGACACACACAAAAAAAATCATTACAGCAGCTTCATGGTATGTGGGTGTTTTTCCCTCCTCTTTTCAGGGGAATGTTGATAGCAAATAAGTTTTATTTCTTTTTAAACAGAACATATCGTACATATTGTTTCGGAAGATTCTAGAATCACCGCACAGGGGTTCTGTAAGGAGACAGGTCTACATGCTAAAGTGACAAGTTTTCATCCAGGAATATATATATATATTTATTTAGATATATATATTTATTTACTTCAAATCCACTAATTCCAAGGAACGTTTGCCCTGTCAGATGAGTCCGAATAGGTGCAGATTCTCTTCCAGAAAAAACAATCCCGGAGTAATGCACGCAAGGTCGACCGATAACCCACCCGACCCAGATTCCCATTGCTTCTTGCTTCATCGAACTACGAGATCTGCTTCAGTACGAGGAACGAGTCCTCGATTTGTCTTGATAAATCAAGTTCCGCCAGAGCGAACACAGCTCAAAAGACACATGACTGCAGGTGTTTGAAAGAAAAGAAGAAAGAAAAAAGCACACTCCTAAAACACAGAGAAGAACAGTAAGAGGCACTGAGTGTCTTAAAACAAAGACGACATCAGAGCAAGCCAGGATCTAAAACTTTCTCCATTTCCTCCTTGAACTTGAGATTTTAGACTCAGAGGAGATCTGGTGTTCGTAGTGGTGTCCAACGATGGAAAGCCATTTTATAAGAAAAATCAAAACAGCTAAGTGCTGATGGTGAGGAATGTCCAAATAAATAATCAGGGATTGCTTCCAATCTCGGTGGGAGATGAAATCTGTGGACGAAGAAATTACTAGGGTGCAGGGGAGGGAAGGAGTCTAATGTCTAGCAAAAGACAGAGCAGATTTTCCAAAGCACAAAACAGTCTCCAGATTTGCGTCCACCCCAAATGATCTGATCTGATGCCCAGGTGTCAGTTTGCAACATCTTGGCCTCTCCGGAGCTCAAGGCCTGAGGCACGGAAAGAGGATGGGGTGGCAGAACAGGTTAGCTCTTTGGAAGAGAACAAAATAAAGAATCACAGACACTAAAGGAAGGTGGGACGAGGGTCTCTCGACCCCCTAAGATTGGCCGACCTAACACAGTGATTCAAGTAAAGGGTAAAAAAAAAAAAACCTATCTATGATGAGGTGGAGTCAAACCAAAAACACACACTCACACATAAAGCCTTTGGATTTCCAGTTCTTTTTGTTGTCGTCGTCGTTGTTTCTGCTACATTCTATAACTTCAGGAATGTGACGTATTTCAATGGACTTCACAAAAAGCCTCCCAGCCGAGGTCCACCGGAGGGGGGCAGAGGTGCCGATGGGTTTTGTTTGAGGAGATAGACTGGAAAAGTAAGAGCTTTGGGGTGGAAGGAAGGAGAAAACAGCCTGGACTGGTGAAGGCGGAGAAGGATCCTGGGCCATTGCCACTTCAACAGAGCAAACTTGCAGGTTAAATCAAGTTGGCCACCGCAGGGAAGGTGGCCAGAGCTGCTGCCCGCGTCCCCCCTGCCAGCAAACCATAATCCCACAGGAATTTGGAGATTTCTTCAGGATCGTCCTCCCACCAGTGGGAATTCTGGCAGAGATCCTTCCAGAAAACAGTTCCCGCAAAATCATTCACCACCCAGGGGAAGGAGGCTACCGTTTTTTTAAAAGGTAAACCGTAATGAACAAAAATGGGTGGGTGGGAAATAATCCCTCACACCACAACCCAAGGTGGGCTGGAAAGGAAAAAACACAAACCAAACACGTGCCCTGGAGAGTGTACATGCGGATGGAAGGAGAAAGGGAGGGAGTGAAATCTAAATGCTCAGCTGGGGTCAGTCTTTTGAGCCTTACGGTGCTCCTCTTGCAGAGGCTGAGGGAGAAGGTGGGACCACAGTGGGGGTTTCCCCCCCAAGAGGACTCAGCACTTCGATAAGGTCTCCTTGAGTTCAGAGAGGAGGTTGCCCAACAAAGTCGAATCGTCGCATTTCCCATCGATGGACACTGAATTCTCTCCCTTAAAAAGAGAGAGAGGGCAGTTAGCCAAGCTCAGGAAGCGAGAAAAGAAGAGAAAAAACTGGGCTAGGTCAGGGCAGGAAACCTCAAGCCTGCCTGATGCTCTGGACATCAAGTCAAAGCAGCTCTAGGTGGCATGGCCCATTGGAAAAGGAACGGTGGGAGTTGGTGGTCCAAAATATCTGGAAGGCCAGAGATCCCACGGCTTTAGTTCTACTTCCAAAAGGGCCAAGGTGTAAGTGGAAGAATTCAGATTCCATCTTCTAGCTATCCATACAATACTACATGTGGTAGTTTGTAGTTCCCATGTCAATGAGGCAACAAATCTGCTCCAGGTTTTAATGGACAAAGTTGTTTAAAGAAGTTGTCCAAGGCACTAGACTCTACCTCAACAGGTTTAGAACCGTGGAAAGTTCCTTTAGATCGATCCCAAGGCATTGCCTCAGTGAGACGGGAACTACGGCCTGCCATTGCTATACTCTCTCCTGCCCCCCAAATATATCTCCCAAGACCTCCCTCTCCCCACTTTCTCAAACAGTGACAGGGGAAAGTGGCCAGGATTCCTGCTACTGGCTGTTGAGGATCCTGGAAGTGATCTCATCCCCACCGCCTTGTTGAGGGAAAGATGACCTAGGTCAGAGCTTCTCAACCTTTGGTCCTCCAGATGTTTGGGACTTCAACCTCCATGAACAACACAGTCAATGGTCAAGAATTCTGGGGGCTGGAGTCCCAAACATCTGAAATCAGTAGCTTCAAGCTTGGGAATCACTCAGAATTGGAGAAACAGTGATCTATGCGAGGAACTTGGACACAACATCTGCTCAACCTCTCCCCCACCCCCTTTAAAAGAGGGCCTATTATCTAGAATAAATGTGGATTCACATCCAAGGCTCTGTCCCCCTCACCTTTTTCACTAGCAGGCAGACATGATGGCCCTGGATAGAACGGCTGTACATGGACGCACAGTCCCCCAGTCGTTCAACAACTGGAAGAGAAGGGAAAAAAGCGGCATGGTTTCTTGGGTATATCAAGTTCTTAAAAATGCCAATTGCAGCCATTTCACTTCAAGGGTGTAACACAACAAATGCGAAGGGAAACTTAAAGTGTGTGGAGTACTTCTGTAAGGCACTGCATTAAGTTCTCAGTGCCATTTTAATTTCAGAATCCTTTCTATGTCACTTTGAGTACCTTGAGGAGTTGGGATATAAAGAGTGGGGAGAAAACACTTGGAAGACACTGGTGGGAGGGAACAAAATACCCTGATGACAGAAACTCACCTGAAAAATGATGGTGGAAACAAATTTTTGCCAGGATGTGGTGGAAAGGAATGGTGATGCCGTCCACTTTAAAGGAGCTGGCGTGCAAGTCCCCTGATTCCAAGAGCTTGGCAAAAGCATCGCTGTGGAGAAAACACAGGGAGGAAGTAGCCGGAAGGAATAGCGGGGAATGCTGGGAAATGGGGGAAGGATCCCTTTCTAACTTCTAATTTTTATCAAGCTCAAATTATGCACGTGGCAGGCGCACTGTACTATATTCTTTCCCTGTATCTAAGAGCCATGCTCAGCCTTTGCCAGAAGGACTTACCTGTAACAGGGCGTGGTGATAAGGTAAGAGGCGCAGCTGAAGTGCAATTTAAAATCGAGCTTGTCATGCGTGGAACCCTCTTCATCCTGCAAAAGAAGGGGAAAGAGAGGTGGGTCATGGTGTACAGGGACACCAGCCCAGTGACCTGGCAAGGCTGCTGGTTCGAAACAACCCCACATTAACTCTTTGTAATTGGCCCATGTGGCAAGGAAGATGAAAGGAGGGAGAGACAGACAGAAGGCCTGAGCTATCCTCTATAGCTCTGGGGAAAATGCTTCAATTTCACTATGATGGGATATTTACCCCACCAGTCAACGATATGGGAAGAATTCGAGAGTTAGAGAAAAGAGCCCTTACTTTGACTATGAAGGACAGGGTTCCTTTCAGCTTCTGTGCCATGACAATACTCTGCAATGTGAAGACAAACTGGGCTTCATTTGAGACTCCTAAATTGAAAGATAGAAAGGGGAACGTTAGATCAGGGTAACAGGAACGTTATGAATGCTCTCCTTTTTTTCTATAAAGAATATAAATTCTTCCTCCTTGAGCTTGCATTCATTTATTTGACTGAATCTGTTCTTCCCTGAGAAATGGGCAAAGAAGCGTGGAGCAATTCACCATTAAGTTATAAACTCAGCAGTAAACCATTTAAAGAATTAAAAGGGTTACAGCAGGGTGGGAAACAGTGGTGGACTCAAGATCCATTTCCCTGCCTCTCAGGCCCTCTGGGGGCCATATAGACCACAAAAAGCTTTTTTAAAGGCCCTCTGTTCATGTTAAACCATATCTTGGAGTTGTTCAACTAATTTAAAAGGTGCACCTAGAGAGAGGAGACAGAGCAAGAGTTGTCCAGGGGTCAAGGGCCATATGTAGGTGCAAGGCCAAACTTTGCTCACTTCTGCACTAAGGGCAGCAGTGGAATGAAACTGAATGAGACTGCATCCAAAAAAGGAGGATTCACACCTGTTACTACCACACAACTGATTTCAGAAGGCAGGTAAGAGGTTTTAACACTTTCTACAAAGGGAGGAAATCTAACTTCAAACTTCACCAGCATCCCCCCCCCTCAAAAAAAAATCTGCACTGTCCATACCAGGAGGCAGCTGGAAAGGGACAGGGATTCCATCATGAAGGGAGGTGCCTTCTGGCCGGAGCATTTTAGTGTTGAGCGAGTCCAAGACGTTCAGCTCCATGCTCTTGAGGAAACTGCTGCACTTGTTCTCAAAGATCACTGAGACGGTCACCTGGCCGTGGTTCTGGAGGTTACCCTGAATGTCATACGTCTGCAAAAAGGAAGGTGTCACTGGGGGAGGTTAAAAAACAAACAAATGCCAGACCTTTTGAGTACTGAACTGCTGCTGAAGAGAAAATCCTAGAGATGCCAGAAGTTCATCCTCGGTCAAAGAGCTCATAGTAGTGGGGAAGGGAACAAAGAAGACAGAAACCAGCAGACTCACCATTTTGATGTATGCGTTTTCAGCAAGAAGGCAGTAACTTGACATAGGCTGGAAAGGAAAAAAAAAATCAGAAGTCATTGCCAGGCAGGAAAGGAAACTTCAGAGTTAGAAAGACTTCTTGGGTGGCTGCTCCCAGGCTCTGGAACATCCTTCCTAGAGACAGTAGCCTGGAGCCCTCTTTGCTATCCTTGTGTAGGTAAAGGAATGACTTCCGTTTTTTGTTTAAGCTGAGGGCTGACTGCTTAGGGAGATAGAGACAATACATTGTGAAAGGTCCTATTTTTAATGGTAATGTTTTAAACTGTTTTTCAATTATTAAAACTGATGTTTAAAAAGCCCCAGGAATGGCAGCTGTATCCTGGAGACCCATGCCTTGCACCACCAAGTCATCTAACTAAGGCATGTACTAGAACCAAGGACATCCTTTATATCTGCCACTGAGGCGCAGTTCTGTCCCTGCTGCCATCCCCAAGATGATAGCTGGCTCACCGGCAATGGCTCATCGTCCAGCGTCCCGTTCTGCACGGATTCCGTCAGGGCCTCCTCCCCACTGCCATGATGCTTCTTTGACTTCTTCTCCTTGGACTTCTCTTCCTTCTTATGCTTCTTCTTCTTCTTGTGCTTGGAGGACTTCTACTAGGACAGGCAAACCACATGTCAGTCATTGGCTCACTCAGCAGAACAGAGTGTTAGCTCTTTCCTAACACTAACCAGACCAGAATTTGGAAAAGTAATTTGTTTGGATTATAACTCCCAGCATTCCCCAACCAGCATGGCCCCTACTTGTTCTGGACCAGAACCTGGTACAATAACTATTCTAGATTATGATGCCCAGAATTCCCCAACAAGCATGGCTCTAATACTTGCTCAGGACCAGAGCTTGGAAAAGCAACAGTTTTGGACTATGACTCCCAGAATCCTCTGCCAGAACAACTACTGGCCCTGCTGACTGGGTGATTTAGGGATAAGCATACACCACGCACCCTTGTCTGAGACTGGCAAACACCATCCTTGGCAATAACAGGGATGGAGAAGCCACTCACCTTTCCTTCATCTTCTTCTTCCAAGTCCAAGTCCTCCTCTCGGTCCTCCTTCTTGGCTTCCTCTGGCTCAACCGTGTCAGTGCTCATTTCCAGCGGACTCTGGTGAAGAAGCCAATTGGAATACTCAGAACCAGCCAGGACTAAGGGGCAGAGGCTGCGACTATCTGGCCCTGGTGGCGAAGTAGTTAAATGCCAGTCCTTCAGCCACAAGGTTGTGTGTTTGATCCCAGGAGGCTCCAAGGCTGACTCAGCCTTCTGTCCTTTCATAGGTTGGTAAAATGAGCATCCAGCTTGTTGGGGGCAATTGGCTTACAGCTTATAAACCATAAAGGAGAAGCAGGAAGGAAGGGACAGGAAAAAAAAATCCCTGCTAGTGCCCCACATAAATCAGATTAAAAAGCACTCATCTAGACAATCTCACTCATCTAGGAATTCCTGGAGCTGGGAAGGTGCTCCTCTCACTCCTAGCTAGGGGTGATGGGAAGTGCAGTCCAACAAAAGGGTTACATGTTTCTCCTTTTTTTCAGAGCCTTCAAAATTGTTATTGCACATAGCCATATACTACTCCAAATAACTAATGTATTACATGGTATGGTATAAATTCTAATCTATCATCTTAAAATTCCCCATATTAAACTTTCCAGGGTTATTCTAGGTTGGGAAGGCTGACCTTTGCCTCTGTAGCCACAGCAGGAGGTGGTGGAGCATCGGAAAGCCAAAAGTCCATGTCATCAACCTGGAATGAGCCAGAAAAATAGCATTATCAAGTAACGACTGCAGAGACAAAGCATTTCATTACGCTGGCTATGATATGATATGACAGCCATCTTTCAAAAGTTGAATACCTTTAAATATCTGAAGGGATGTTATGTGGAAGAGGATAAGAAGGACCTCTTTGGGGGTCTTTAAACAGACATTGCATGGGCACATTGCATAGTAAAACCTAATTTTGTTGTCTGTAGCTGCAAAAGTTCACCATGGTATGCCAGAAGCTAGAATTACCTTTTTGTCTTCCTCCTCGATTTTTCTTTCTCGTTCTTTCCTCTTCTCTTTCTCCCTCTCTTTTTCTTTGTGTTTCTTTTCCTTCTTTTTCGGCTTTTTGCTCTTCTTCTCGACAGGTGGTGCTTCTGTTTCTTGTGGTGACTTGAGATCCTCAGCGTTTCTATGCCTCTGCACGGGCAGTTTCTCACTGTCTGCTAAAGGCCTTTTTGAAGGGAAAAAGCAAGTGAAGGAAATGGGCTGTTCCAGAAAAGCAACATCGTCCTGGGAAGATCATCCTTTATCCATCCAGCTCTTCGGTCTGGAAGTCCCCTTACATGAAAAACTATGGAGTACGCAGTGTGCTTCCAAAATATACAAAGTATTCTTTGGCCCAAAAGAGCCCAGAACCAAATCTGACACTGCATTCCTCTCAAAACTCAATGTGGACAATTTGCTAAAACATACACGCGCCAGACCAGGATAGCCGCTGCTTGCCAGAAAGCTGAGATGACTGGCTGCAGCTCTACAGATGAACGGATGTTCTGCGGAGCGTTAGAAACAGAACTGCTGTCCTTGGTATTCCCAATGAAAGATTAAACTTTCATGATACTTCAAGAGCACTCTGTTGGGCAAGATTGCCTGTGGACTTTTGGGCAAGTTTAGGGATCCAATTTGCCCTAGATTCTGGGATTTCTATTTGAACCCTACGCAGAACAGAGCCGCCATGCATTCATGTCAACTCCTACCCCACATCCTCCTTCTCATGACCTGCCTTCTTACTGTTTTTAATGCCAAATATAACAACTTTCTGATAAGTGTTTCCCCACTCCCCACGCCTGCATTGCAAGGGAAGGAGGAGGGCGGAAAGGCAGAGAGGGAAACATCACTTCGAAATGCATTGTTTGATGACCTTTAATTCTGCAATTTGGGAAGCAAGCTGTCTTGGAAAAACTGCAGGTCCCCCCTTGGCATGAGGATTCTCATTTCACTAAGGGGCAAGGGAAGGGTGAAAGGAAGCAGCCAAACACTGTAAAATCCAACAAGCTGGCCAGTTAAAAAAAATTCTTTTATATTAGGAGCACTGGCCAAACTTAACTTGATTTTTTTAAAATGTAGGCCACACAAGCAGAAATGCAGGCCTGCAAGGGCAAGATGGGCGATTCAACTTCTTGGGATTTGTTTGCATGACTGAAACCAGAACCTTCCACTGCAATTTGGGAAAGTGACGGATCTGGGCCATGCTGCAGTTTTACAGTGTTGGGCAGAAGCAGCTAGCTTTCACGCTGCTAGAGAGAAGTCTTACCTGGCAGGCTTCCCTGAAACCAGACTGTGTTTGATAGACAGAAAGAGAAAAGAAAGAAAAAACCATGATGACAGAATGAAGCAACCATGCGGAAATGGAAAGAGCAAATGAGTAGAGAAAGAGAAGAGGTGAGAGGCCCTGATGATACCGTGAGAAACTTGAGTAGAGCAAGGGTTGGGGGTGATAACCCGAACAATACATTGGAGGGGGGGCATTTTGGTCAGTTTTGGGGTAATCAATAGCCTAAAAATCAGCTGATTTTTACAAACTTTTGTGAAACTGGTGAGCTCCAGGGACCACAATGGATGCTGGGGGCAACATGTGGCCCATGTGCCAAATTTTTGCCACCTCTGGTATATGGCAGTCTATCTTAAGCTTAAGGAGGAATCAAAGAACAAAGGCACCCCCACCAGACTGGGAACACAAAGTAAGTTGAAGACCACAGTGTGAATGCTTGAGCACCACAGGTCCAGTCCTTTCCACCGCAAGCTGAGCACCTTGTGCTTTTTCCAGAAAAGAAGGCAAGCTGACACCAAGAACAAATGGTCAACTTTCTACTTACTTGTCCAGGTCTATATCCAGAGCCTTGTAAGGGTCGTTGGGGTCTTTCTCATCATCATCACTGGGCAGAGCATTCTGAAAAAGGCAGATGGAAAACCAGCTTATATCAGAAGAACCCCAAGGAAAAAGAGAAGCCTACTCCTGAACTACTATGCTGCCAAGAACTGGAGTTTATCCTGTTTCTCCTTCCAGATTATTCCCTGCTATAGTTTCCCCTTGGGATACAATTTTTTTTCCTCAGCTTGAAATGGAACTGGTAAGTCATGCAGAGAGTGACTGAGTGAAGTTGAAGGTAGTAGTTATACCCGAGCAGAGGAAAGTTAAACTGTTGAGGAAAAGTGGACTGACATTAATATATAAGTTAAGAAATATTTGTAATGGGAAAAATGGAAATATAATATTTAAAACATGTTGATATAAAGTACGTCAGGTATAGTTTTAAATATGTGACCTTTTTGAAAAACAGGTTTCCTTTCGGGTGTATACATTCTTTGTTAAATATTAGAGAAGATTATATTCTTTATAGTGTTACACACTTTGTGAAGCGCTATGTATGCTGACTGCCCAATATACACAGATAATAATAAAAAATAGTTTCCACAGAAAAGATTTGAATATAATACTTAAATCAGATAAGGCTACTTAAGCATGCTGGAAAATTACCTGGAAGTTTTCCCCATGTCACTTTTTCCAGGAAAATCACTCATCCCTTTTTCATGGGACTCACCTCTGGCATCTCCTCGGTGATGATGTCCACGTGTTGAGCGGGTGCGATGTCCTCATCGCTCTCCGTGTGCAGGGAGGGATGCCGCCGGCTCTTGCCCCGCTTCTCCTTCTTCTGCTTCTTCTTCTTCTTGTCCTTCTCTATCTTCTGCTGGTGCCGCCGTTCCTCCTCCAGCTTGACATACTGGTCAGACACGGGGAGGCCTGTGTGATTGTGAGGAGGAGGGAGCAGAGGCACTTTTCAGAAAGACTGGGCAACACACTATTGGCATCTTCGAAGAAAAGGACTGCTATCAGATGAAGCAGATGGATCAATTTAGGTATGCACGCAACTGGACTGTTCTTGAAAAGAATAAACCAACTGTCATTTGGATTCAGACCAGAAGCTGCCAATATTATCAGTGATGACACCCAAAGCCCAAAATACTTGAAGGGGCATCTCTCCTTATACAGGACCAGCCAAGGATTAATTGGCCCAAACCAAGAAATGCTGAACTCTACTTTTACTGGCAGGTGAACTGTGGCAATACCTACAACTATATTTACAACAATAATAGCCATGATGCCAACAAGAACTCCAACATCCATTTCTCTGGTAGCAGTGGCCTAATTCATTCACTACAGAGACCACAGTGTCTGTGTATGTGCTTTCAAGTCACCTGTTGACTGAGAGTGACCACATGGCTTTCATAGGTTTTTCTTAGGCAAGGAATTGCTCCGAAATATAGCCTACAGCAGCTGGTATTCATTTGGTAGTCTCTCATCTAAATACCAAGCAGAGGTGCCCCTTCCTAGCTTCCAAAATCATACAAGATATGCAACAACATTTTATTAATCATGGTATTTTCTTACCAGGAACCTTTAAGGGAACTGAGAGGTCAATCTGAACCACAGGGATATGCTCAACGCCAGGACTGTCTTGGTACCGCTAGATTAAGAGAAAATGACTGGGTTAGTGAAGACAAATTATGCACCAGCATGGTTCAATCTGACAGCAGCCTGATAGGAAGGGAGAAATCTCTGAACAGAAAAACAGCGACTAAAATTTTTAGTATATTCCCAGACTCCACAAGAGTCAAAGCAATTCAGTAAAACAAAGCTCAAAACTGTACAAAAGGAAAACACAGAAAGGGAGAAAAACCTCTTAGTATTTTAACTAAAACAGAGTAAAACCAAAGTCAACAGGGCTGGATTGAATGCTAGATTTATTCTCCAAAGCATACCATTTACTACCCCTGAACTAAAAAGGGCTCAAGAAACCTCACGCTAGGGCAATGATACTTCCAGGGTTCATGATTCCAGCCCAAACAAGCCAGACTCACCTTCTGTGGGGAAGGAGAACTTTTAATGTAGAAAGGATTGTTTGCTTGTTCCTGTTTCCGGACCTCTCGGCGCTTTAAAGAGAGAAAAGAGAAAAACAGTAGGGTTTGTGGGCACATTCCCAGTTTCATGAAAAAAAGAGCTCTCATACCTGCCAACGATTCTACCAGCGACAAGAAGGCAGGATGAGAAGTCAAGAGGCAGTGAGACACAGGTGATCAAGATGTAACCAACAGAAGAGTCTCAACCACCCAACCAAGTCTTGAGTAACCTTGGGATTTCCTAGACCCAGCCGTTCCCAGTCAGCTTACCCGGGCCAGCTCCTCTTCATCCATTTCAGGCTGTCGGTGCCTTGTGTGCCTCTGCTCCTCGTCATGGAAGATTGTCCTGGGTTTCTCGTCCTCAGACTCGCTCTCTGAGGGGGGCTCATTGATCCAGGCATCAAGATCCAAGCTGTGAAAAGAGTGCTTTTGTTTCAGCATGTACATCATGGTCACCATTCCCATCCTGCTATTACAATCCAGAAATTGCCAGGGTATTCCCTTCTATATGTGCCTCCACTATTATTTCAATATCAGTGGGCACAGCAGTGCCCCTTCTGCTCACAGACTGCCTCAGAATGGGGCTAGGAATGGAAAGAATATTTGGCACTATTCACTCCCCTGTCAAAAAACAAGGTTCCCAACAGCTAGAAACCTGTTGGGAAGAGTAACAAACCAATAAGAATCTTGCATATTTTTCTCCCAGTATCTGATCATCCTGAAATGTTTCAGAAGAATTATTCTACGTACAAAAACATGGGTGTTTCTTGTGCAAAAACATGGTTTTGCACAACACTTGCACATACAGCATTTCTTGTACAGAAAACACTGTTCTACACAGGAAGCCTTTTACTCCACACAAAACAAGTTTTTGTGTTAAAAAACAAGTGCTTTTATATGCAGATTAATTCCTACGCCACAAACATCAAGACGTTTGAATGTGGGGAGATTATTGCAGTGGAATGCTGATCTTCTTGTGCAGAGAGGAGAAAGCTATTGTAATTATTTGTCCCTGACTGTGAGGACAACACAGTTGAGGATTTATAACTCTATCCCTCACCACTTGAGACTAACATTGTCCTCCTGGTGGGAGAGGATCTTACCCTTCTGGAATAGGAACTTTCTTCTGTGCTTTGGGGGCCACAGGGTTCAGCTCCCCAGCAAACAAGGCCATCACTTCCTCAGCCACTGGCACCTCTTTGATCTGAAGCTTGTGGATATACTTCATGAGCTGAAGGATGCAGGAAGCCTGTGGGGCAAAGAGTATCCTACTGTTTTTCTCCTGCTGAGGGAAGGAGAAGCCAGCCGCGGTGCCATTGCACCCTGGAGAGCCCCCCCTCCATGCTAACTGCTACTACTGTGGCCTCTGAGGGAGAGTAGCCACTGGACTTAATCCCCCACCAACCTTTGGTACTCCATATGTTTTGGACTTCAGATTCCAGAAGCCCCGGCCAGCCTGACCTACAGCCAGGAATTATGGGAGCTGAAATCTAAAGCATCTGGAGGATCAAAGGTTGGCAATCACTGCCCTACTCCACTGCCATCCCCCTTTCCTTATGTATTATCACAAACCCAAGGGCAGGGAATTGTGTAACCAATGATTTGTAAGATGCTCTGGGAACCCTTTGAACTGAAAGGTGGACTATAAATGCTCTAAATAGATAAGGATGTTTAATGGGAGATTCCACAAAGAGGGTAACAAAGACCCATACATAAAAAACATTTCAGCCCAGGGGGAGGTAGATCTTGGGGGGGAGCAGTTATGCTTACCCTCTCCTGGACTTCAAGGTCTGCGCTTTGTACAAACTGAGGCAGACGCTCAATCATCATCTGGGTGGCCTCCTGGGCCACCTCCTTCTCCCCAGCCTCTTCCTTCTGCTGCAAGATGCAGGCATACAGCTTCACCATGTTTTGGACGTAAACAGCTTGGATGTGGCCAGGAAGGGTGGTCACTTTTGGCCGCAGCATAGCCTCAAGGGTCTGGTGGGGTTCTTCAAGGTGTCTGAAGAAGAAAGTTGACTGTTAAGTTTTCGCTGTACGCTTTCAAGGCCTTTCAGACTTATGGCAACCCTGAGGCAAAATCATCAGGGAGGTTTCTTGCCAAGATTTGTTTAGTAATGGGAGCTTGTCTTAGTCTTTCTCTGAGGCTGAGAGAGGGTTCCTTGCCCAAGATCACCCAGTGGTTGAGGGGAGATTCAAACCCTGGTCTTCAGAGTCATAGTGCAGTGCTTCAACCACTACACCACACTGACTGTTAGGTATCACCCCAAACACATCCTCCATCCTACCCCATTTCTGGAGAGAAAGAGATGTCAGACCCCATTCTAAACCCTGTGGCACTTACTCTGAGAACTCCCCGCATATCCAGGCGGCAGCATAGAGCACCTCACAGATCCCATTCCGCTGTGTGTTGCTAGCCAGAAGGTGAGCATTGTCCAGAAGCATGGCCATCTGTGAGACAGCAAACTTGCGGATGGCTTTCACCCGGATGGCTACGTCCAGCATCTGGGAGGCAATGAGGTGACCATGCCGGGTGCCCTCCAGCCGTGTTAGCTCCACCAGGATGCTGATGTACCTGAAGCAGGTGAGAAGGGGGGAGCAGACATCATTTGACAGGCAGAAAAACCAGGAGAAATTTATCATGCTTAGCAGGCTTGCATTGGTTGATTCAAATGAGTATGTAAATCCAACTCCACAATTATTTAGATTTATATCCTTGTCTCTCCTACTAGTTCAGAGCAGCTTGCAGTGTCCACTCCCACTACATCAAAAAATGTGCTATTTTCTTCACCCCTGCATCTCCTGGGCATTCTCTGCTCATTCTCTTCACCAGCTTGCCTTTTGCTTCTATTCTCTTCCCCAGTGTTTAGCCTTCTCTTTCTATAAATCCTCTCCACTTCTACACTGCGTTTTGAGGTGATTTCTTCTCCCTCTCCTTTTTCTTGGTTCTTCAGCCCATTGGGCCCCTCCCTAAATAATAACCATTGAACCCATGGCTGCCACAGCAACATTTCTGCCCATCCCGGCACTCTGTGGGAGTACTTCAAAGCATGTGCAACAGGAAACTGACCATTCAAAGTTTGTGATATACTGGTAGTTAGACTGGCTACAGATATCGATGATTTTGGTCAACAGCTCGTCCCTGTAGGTTGTCCCTTCGGCTTTGTCCACATGGATCATCAGCTTCTTTACAATCTCCATCAAGTTCTTCTTGGAGACCTGTAGTAAGAAAGGGAGGCATACACACAGACAATATCAGCAAGAGTTTGTTTGTCTGCAACCCACACAAACTCTTGCTTATATTGTGTGTATGTCTGGAATAAAGCAAGGCTGTCACTGCGGACATACCATTCCATAGAGGAGGTCCAAGGCTCGGAGACGGATGGACTCATCTTTGTCATCTAAGCACTGGAGGATGAGGTCCTTATGAGACTGGACTGATTTAGGGTGGGTTTTCAGGATTTTAGACATCGCCAGCAACCCTAAATATTTCACTGTGGAGCAGGGAGAGAGAAGAGACAACAAAAAGTTCACACAGTTATAAAGTGTAAGAGTGTAATTTCTGTAAGAGTAAGTATGCAAGAGAATGGCAACAAAAAGGCAGTCCAGGGAATCTGGAGGGGCTGAGGGATGAAAAACAGTCACACCCAGCCCCTGGGATTATCTACCCAATTTATAACAATTTAATGCACCCCTGAATCCCACAGGGACTGGGCTACAGTTGACACAGACTTCAGCAAGGGATTGACAAGAGCTCCCATACTTACAGTTCTGGTCTGAATCTTCTATCAATATCCTCAGCTTCTGAACACAAAGCTGTAGAGAGAACATAAACCATTAGTATTCCTTGCAAGATGAAGAGAGGTTTGCTCTGCTTCCCCTGCCCACTTTAAACACCCTCAAGACTGTGGCCCTGATAGAAGGAGGAGTCTGAATTTGCAACAGCTCTGGACTGAACACTTATAAACCAAGAGCACTTGTGAAAATAACAGGACAATGCTATACTTTAACAAGCAGACACAGAAAGGCATGTGTCTTGGGAACAGGGTGTTTTTCACACTACACAACTATAGCACTATGATTCCACTTTAACTGCCATAGCTACATCTCATAGAATCCTGGGATTTGTAGTTAGGAGAGGTACTAGAGCTCTCTGGTTGAGAATTCTACATGCCCCTTCCTATTTGCCATGGCAGTTCAAGTGGAATCACTACACTGCAGTTTTGTAGTGTGAAAGGGACCCTGGTTTTGAAAAACTGTTTATTATTATTATTATTATTATTATTATTATTATTAATGCCAGAGGAATATAGTATTGTTGCTGAATCCCCATTCCTGGATCTCTTTTACACGACTATGCAATTACAGCACTATGATTGCATTTGAACTATCATGGAATCCTGGGATTTATAGTTTGGAGAGACGCTATAGCTCTCTGGCTGAGAAATAGCTCACCACTTCCGGAGCTCTCTAGTATGGAGTCATGGGAAAGTGCCATATCTGAGTAATGTGCAAGAGGCAACTTGACATGGCTGGACCTGATGTTAAAGGCCTATTGGATGTGGCTATAAAGAATGCTTACAAATTTTCTTATCCTTGACAAGAAAGGGCATTGACAAACTAGCCAATTAGGCCAGCATTATATCTTTAAAGCAAAGGGTCTGGAGGCTTTAAATAGGGGCTCTAATTTGCAAGAATCAAAACAAGACACAAATCAAGACACACATAAAAGCTCAGTCCAAAACGAAAGGGCTTTACCTGGATGCTGGCACTGTGGTTGGGCATCCCCGAGGAGAGAGAAATCAAAACTGAAAAAGGCACAAAGCGGCAAGCATTTAAGCTGTGGCAGCTTTTCCAAAAGGGGCAGACACATTAAATCAGAAGAAAATAAGTCTGTGCCTGGGAGCTTTCCCCCCTTACCTGCGATCACTGTGTTCACACACTCATAGAGAAGCGACATGGCAGAAGTGCTGAAGGGGAAAAGACAGAAGGACCAAGTTATGGGACACTCCTGACCCAATTGAACCAGTGCTATGGAAGACGACAGCCAGCTTTATTCCAAAATTTGTAATCACTGAGCTCGGTTTTCTCCAGGGTGGATAAAGGCATTATTTTTGTTTTGTTTTTTAATGCCTTTTTGCCATGACACTGTTGCACTTTAAAGGGTTTATTGTAACACAAACCTTTGCATACCAGAGGCCATTTCATGTTTTGCATATAGAACTCTTTGCTTTAACAGACTCACAGGGCTATCGCTTTGAAAACTGGTTTAAAATGAAGGCTGAAAGAAAACACCAAACCACCAGGCTAGACTCTCTGCTCTCTAACCTATATACCTCTACAAACACAGAAGAGGTAGACACTCAGATTATGGTCCATGCAAGCCAGGGTTCGTGCTAATGTGAACTAGAGCTAAAAACCTGTTTCACCCCAAGGTTCCCAACCTATGTCGATTAGTTATCAAGCAGACATTGAGAAAACTTCTTTTCCCTATAGGGAATGCCTTTCAGAGTGCAAATACACTAGAAATTGCCTAAGTACAACATTCCCTTTTACTAATATTAACGTAGCCAAAGGTCCTCTTAGATTTATGCAAGATTTAGGGATCAATCCAATGCAAATCCCAAATAGAGCAGACTCACTGAAGTCAACAGAATGCTTTAGTCTCCATATCAGGCTCATTGTTTTCAATGGGTCTACAATGGGTCACTAGTCTCCTGGAAGAAACATCAGGTAGTGTGGTCCCATGGCTGCTAGACTAGTTTATGCCACTTACTGAAAATTTTACAGAGATATCTTTGATACAAGAATGACAATTTACAAGGGCTAGAGTAGCATACAGCCAGTGCCTCCAAAAACCGTAAGAGAGGTAAGGGAACACATAAGGAAGGGTGAGCCACAGCACGCTGCTACAGGTAGCGAAGGAGGAAGGACTAGAGCGACACACAGCCCCTTCCTTCTGGTTTCAGTTTGAAGGCTGCCAGAGGGAGCTGAGACCATGACCCAGCAGACAGGGAGAAGCCCCTCTGCCTTATCTGCCTGGCCTTGGTCACCGTCCTGCCTGACTGCGTTCAGTGGGAAGCCAGGAGTGCCAGCGAAACACACAGTGGCGACTCACACAATTTGCATTATCTGTCAGAACCAAAGCACTGTGGGATACAAGCGGTGGAACCAGAAGTCACAAATCCACCACTTCTTTCCCAGGACTCTGTCCATGGTCTTTTATTACCTGAAAAGCCATGAGGAAACCCCCAAGTGGGTAGACAACTCTCCTCCCTCTCCCAGCACTATTGCATGTAGCAGACCAAAGTAGTTAAATTTGCATCTCAGCCTCTTTCTTTCCCGTCTTTTCTTCCCATTTGTAGCCTCCCTCTCAGATTGTGAGTTGGCCTTTTAAATGTGGCACAACCTCCAATGTAGGATGGAAATGCAGCAAACCATGGTATCATCTTACTTCCAGAGGCTTAACCAAGGGAAATGCAGTAAACCCCAGCTAGTGCTAACCAAGGATGTAGCTCATTTTGCTTCAGTCCTCAAATTTCTAGCACTTAGAGGGCTAGTGTGGTATACTGGTTTCGAAGCCTAGAATACCATTGCTATCTCTGGGGAAATCTTCCAAGCTTCTCCACTAGAAGCCCCAACATCTAGCTGACTAAGGCAGGGATGGGAGCAAGGGGAGAAGGGGAGGAAGAAGACTGGAGCAGGGGTGTGTGGGAGGGTTGAAGTATACATACTGTCCACTTTGCTGCATTTCTTGGGAGCAGACTAATTTTTTATCTTGGGCAGGGACTCTACCCTCTTTAGGTAATTGGAAGAGGGCACGCTGGCTGTTTGAGAAAGAAAGGAAGATTAAGTGGATGCTTCACTCTTCTCTGTGTAGTCTACTACAGAAAGGGAAATTTCCCAAAGCATTCTGGAGGTGGCACTGTCTTGGGGGACTCGTAAAATGAAAAAAGTCCCTCATGGTAAACACGGCAACTGAGCCAGCCTCTGAAAAAATGATCCAAAAGTTGGTTGAAGAACCAAGAGCCCTATGACTACCTTGCCCAGACACAGGAATGCTTGTGCTGATCAGAAACAAACTAGTATCATCTGGACTAAATGAATTCTAGTGTTGAAACACAGCAAAAAAAATACAGTTCCCTATACCCTCCAAAGCAGCCACTGCTGCCAACCAAAAAAAACAGTCCTTACCTGTGTATAAGATTGGTCAGGGGTTCAATTAACTTCTTGCCCAATCTGGGTTCCAAGGGAGTGAGAGCACCAAACTGCAGGACAAGGAAAAGGAAAGGCTGTTGGAAATGGCAGCTGTCTCCAGATTCTATACAGGGCCAGGAAGACACTATTAGTCATAGTAGCATGACAAGTGGTATGCCACAGTGCCTCCTGTTTTGGGTGGATTTGAAGTGGGATTGAGCTCATAGAGTCGTAGACTGAGGGATGACAGGATTTCACTCTTTAAATACCTAGAGGCTTAGCCCAGAGAGGAGGGGGTCAAGGCCTGTGCTCTGTTGCCCCAGGGGGGGTGTTACAAGAGAGTAGATTCCGGCTATATAACAGAAGGACCTTCTTGACAGCAAGAACAGTTTGGCAGGGGAACCAATTGCCTAGAGAGATGGTGGGGTCTCCTTCTATGGACATCTACAAGGAGTATGGTCAGGTACCTGCTGCTGGAGATGCTTTAACTGAAGATTCTGCTCTGAGCAGGGGATTGGATACAATGACCCATGAAGCCCCTTCCAACTCTAGGATTCTAAATGTCACAGCAAAGACCTTCATGGCCACTCTGGACAATCATGTGTGCACCTCACATCTTCCCCACAGAAAGATATAAACTAAACACAGGCTGTGAAGCAGGCAATATTTTTTTCTCCAAGCCAGTTATGCAAGCTGTTGTTCCTTCCTTCCTTCCTTCTGTGTCTGCTGCCACCACCTCTTAAGTGACGATAGCGCTTCTGCTTTTTTCTTTTCTTTCGTTCACACCGCTAACAAAGAAGACACTCTTTGCTGGCACTTGCTAATACTTGCCAATTTTATAATTTTAATGAGGACCCAGTTGTTGGTGGACGATGTCATCAGCTTAAAAAAGAGCGGAGCGAGGGAAAGATAGTTTTTTGGGTTGCGCCGGGCCAGCTCACAGATAACGTTCACGGCAGCTGACTGAACGCCTGGGAAAGAGGAGGAGGAAGAGGGAAGAGTCTGAGTGAATGGACTTATAGGGACAGTGGACTCATAAGAGACATCTAATTTTGACATGAACAAGCAGAAAATCGATGCAGAGAAATCTAGGGTACCAAAGGATATTTGATGCCTAAATAACCTGAAAGCAGCCAGATCCCATCTGATCTTGGAAGCTAAGAAGATTGACACCTAGTTAATATTTGGAAGGGAAACTCCCAGGAAATACCAGGTGCTGAAGGCTGTATTCGGAATAAGCCAATGCCAAAATGCCTCTGAATCTTCCTTGCTATGAAATTCATGACCAACATAAGCCTACATTCGACTTGGGAGGCATGCACGTTAACATAAAGAAAGGTCTCCTTCCCATCATTTCCAGCTGTACAGAATTATGCATACATAGCACGCACAGGAAACAGCTGAAAACAGAAGAATACTTTCTTGTCCCTTTCTGCTGTGTTCATGTTCAAGTGGCAGAGTGCTTGAATACTCTGGGGATACCCATTGCCAGAGATGTTCCCCACAATACTAAGGAGTGAGTAGATAAGTGACTTGATCAAGGCTACCAGAAAGAATCTGTTGCAGAGGCTCGTATTCAGGGCTGACACAGGTAGAAAAGAACTCCTGGCTCATGGGCCTAATTTTGATTGCTTGGGTCTTCGGGCCAATCCACAAGAGTTTCCTTGGTCTCACGGCCTTCCCAAAACCCCTTTCCCCAGAGGGAGAACAGATGGGAAAGACTGAAAAGATGGGGACCTTAAAATTTGGCTTGTGGACTACGCACAAGATGACAGAGGAGTAAAAACACAGTCATCTGGCATTTTGAGGAATAGCTGCTGTATTCAGTAGCTGTTATCTACTACATCTAATCTGAGCCACACAATGATGCATTTGGTGAGGAAGCTGAAGTCCTGACTCATTGATTCCCTCACATCTTCACCTCTTCTCTTACTCACCACTGCCCTACCCTGATCTCAGCCTTTCATATCCAGTTTTATCTAATTCTGTGGATAGCTACCCTCCACCAAAGCAAAAAGTCACCTAAAAGCCCACAGGCCTCAGAAGCTTCTGCCCCCCACTTCTCCAACTTGCTCACCAGGGTCTGGATCTTCCAGCTTCTCTTTAAGGCGGGGAAATGCAGGTCGAAGGGATTCAGGGTATTTCAAGAACACTTTGTACATGATTAGCACTGCTTTCTTCCTGATGTAAGGCTTCGTGTGAGACATCTGGTGGGGAGAGAACAGAGAGGAGGAAAAGCTCTTGGTGTGGTGTTCTCACAACAAGTAAGCAAAGATTTTGCTATTCCACAGCTCGCTAACCAGATCCCTCACCCGCTGCTGCACACAGACACACTGTTAAGAAACTGCTAGGGTCGGGAGAGAGTCCCTTTGGACGTGGTTTGGTTCCTCATGGCCATGCAGCTGTTTATGAAGGCACCGTGAGGTGCAAAGAACAAACAAAAAAGCCATACCACTCAAAATATTCATGAACAGGGATTGAAGCATACAGATCTATCCTACTGCAGAGTACAGATGTGTATAGATCTGTGGCTATCACAGTGCCAGCAGTGAGCGGCTTATTCTCTAAAATGCAAAGCTGTTCTTTTGGCATAGGCCCCTCAATCCATAACCCTGCACAATGCAGCTCCTTTTGGAAAGGCTGCTATCACCAGGAGGAACTGTATTAAGAATTACAGGCCTATTAGTTTTGGGATGGAAGGGGGAAACTAACCCAGGGACTTTCAGACCACCTTCCTCGAAAGGATGACCCAATCCAAAGCCAAGAAAGATCCTCCATCTCTACCATTGAATTCCAGCACAACTCAAAAGATCCTGGGGATAGGTTGTGCATACATGCAGCAATAAAAAAAAGAGCACAAGAAGGACAGCCTCGACCCAGAACAGAAAAAAGAACTATCTTCTAAATGTGCTGTCCTTTTATTTCCAAGAAAAAAAGATCCCCTGCTTTCTTATAGATGGGTACTTAGAGCAGGGCATCCAAACTATCTGGTTTTTCCCCTTGCGGCACACCAGGTACGAGCAACACATTTATGTCCATTGGCTAAGTATCTTTCTTTCCTGAAAAATTCCCAGGGGCTTTTAGCTAATGACTTGTGGACTGCACTGATCCCTAGACCACTGCTTAGTAGTAGTGATAAGTAAGAACAACAGCAGTAGCTCTCAGTGCAAACTACTGCTCAGCTTATCTCCTGAAGAATATCTGAAATGGATACAGAGCCTAGCAGAGGGGTAAAGGCTTTCAAGGGCTTTTCAGGTAGCAGTCAGAAGCCACAGAAAAAGCAAACCGCGCTGGCATTGAAGGTCTATCACCATCCTGGGACTCACCAGGGTCATGATGTCATTTGCCAAATCTCTAGCAAGGTCAGGAGTCACAAAACAGGACAAACCAGTCAGTGCAACTCCAGTATCATACTGGTTGGGGCTGCTCAAGTCCTAGGAACAGAATGGGGAGAGAGAGAAAATCAAAGAACCGTTAGTCTTCCCATGGGAATGTACCTACATCCAGAGATCACCATTAGGTGTGCCTGTCTTCTGGGAAACAGCAGAAGGAAACTATAAGGGTTGTTACACCATCACCTTTGAAATTTTCCTATGAGGGAATCTTGCTTGCTATCAGCTATGATGTTCAGATGCTGTTGTGGCTTTGCTTGCACTATAGCTGCTTACTTATTTATTTTTCATCCTATTTATATCCTGCCCATCCTATTTATATTCCATTTAACAATGTTAAAGCAGCAATAACTTACAATAAATAAACAAGGAAATAAAGTCAACAGCCAATCAGTCAGGAGACTGACTGAAAGCACCTAATACCCAATAGAACAGATAGGTCTTAGCCTGGCACAGAAATGCCACTCAAGTGATGCATATGTAAATCTTGGGTAAGGGCTTTTCTAAGCTAGGAGGCCACTGCAGACAAAGTCATATTTTCCTCTAAGGGAAACAGACTTCTCCCCTAGATCTAACAACATGGGCAGGCTGATTCATGGAGAGGCATTTCTATAGAGACCCAGGCCACAGTCATTTAGGGCTCTGTAGTCCAGGACCAGCACGCTGAATTTGATTCAGTAACGTGCAGCCTATGGAGTCCTTTTAGGGTTCCCTGACTGCTGTCCCTATCCTCATCCATGCAGTCCCATTTTGCCCCATTTAATTCATCTTTTGTTTGTAGCACATCTCCATCATGCCTTGGTCCCAGTGGTTGATGAGAAGTCCTCCCTCTATTCTGACTACCACCGCTGTGGCTTCTGAGGGAGAGAAGAAGAAGTGGAGAGGCCCCACTCCACTGTGCCTTGGTCCCACAGGCTGGCAAGAAGCCCATACTCCATTCCATATGGCACTGCTGTGGCCTCTGAGGGAGAAAACTGCAGCTAGCATTTGATGGACTTAATGCCCTCCCCTACTGCTACCCTTTTTTCCTTGTATTACATTGCAAGCCTGAGAGCAGGGAACTGTGAAATTAAAAATTTGTAAGCCGCTCTGGGAGCCTTTGGGTGGTGTGCAAATGGTCTAAATAAATAAACAAACTCCACTTAAAATGCATTACAGTAGTCCAAAAGAGAGATTTTCAGGGCACAATGAAGCCATCTCTGTCCAGAAACAGACTTCTCATAACAACTCTGAATCATACTCTTAATACACGTCAAAGGGAAATGTAACCATATCTATCCAATTCACAGTTTCTCAAACCATCAACCTATAAGTCCTCATGGTGTTAGGTCCCAAGTTTATGCATATCAATCTTTATCCAACGCATTATTGTTTTTAACTTGTTATCTGTCAAACATGTTAACTGTTTTGAATGTATACTGCTGAGTGGCATACAGATTTAAAAGTAATAAACATAAGAAACCAGAGATGCATGGAAGATTGAGCTGGAGAAAAAGCACCACGGCATAAGACCCTTTTCTGCATGGCAAATGCTCACCTTTCGGATCTGATTAGTTGTTAGCATGATAACGTCAGTCCCCTCGTGAAAGCACTGAGAGGCAGCCAGGTACCCAATCCTCTGCAGAATGAAAGGAAAAGAAGTCACAACTAGAGGTCAAATACTCTGCTGCCATCACATATAGCAGAAGACTGATGAAAGCTAGACCTAACAAATCTCTAGGTAATCTGCAGAACACACTGGTAAGTTTCCAACTCCCACTAGTATCTAGAACCATATTACACCTTCCTCACCTATCTGAACAGACTGCTTGAAAAGAAGAAAGGAATGGGTGTAAGGACCACGAGCTTAATTCAGGTTTGATACCCTGAACAAATTCCTGGGTTCAATATTCCTTAAACCCATCAATGGCACGTTACAGACTGCCCAAAACGGGCAGTCTCGCACTGCTGCCGGTTGCTCCGCGAGGGAGCCGCAGCAGTCAAACCACATGGCTCCCTCATGGAGCAAAAAGAAGCCCCAAAATGGGGCTTCTTCTTGCGCCCCGGATGGGACGCCATGAGGCACTACTCGCGCACTCGTGGCGTCATATCCAGGGCGTGACGTGCGGACGCTATGTGTCCGGCACGTAAAAATGGCGGTGCCCGTGTGTATAGGGTACCGCCATTTTTACGACCTCGTCATGTGCTAGGGGTGAGGCTGGTGTGGACGCTAGGTCCTCGGCCAACCCCTAGCACGTGACGGGGGCGTCGCAAAGGCCCGTTTGTAATGGGCCTATATGTCTTTCGACAATCAGGTGGTCAGTGTCAAGAGCTCCACTTATTTTTTCAGGAGATTTTTGAAATCTAGTAATCTGCTCATATCAAACACTCAAGAACAGGGCTTCTGATAAACCCAGAGGACTATAATTCAGCTGTGGGTGCAACAGAAACTAAAGGTGAGGCTGGGAGTTAAGCTGTTATCAGTTAGAAGTCCAGGACTGTAAAGATGTGACAAAAGACAGTGCAAAGTTCTTGGTAATTTAAGCTTTTTAAGGTGGCATCTATCCTTCTGTGAAAATGCAAAATCCCAATCCCAAAAACAAGAGATTTTTGGGCAAAGCAAAAGTCTCAAAAGCCAGAATCGTAGATAAGTTACATTTCCAACTGTGGCAGAGTACAGACATCACTACAGTGTTGTGGTCTGGATGTTAGATTAGGACCCCAGGAGATTTAAATCCACACTCAGCCACATAACATGGGGTGGCCTTAGGCAAGTCACACTTATTTCAACAGTTTTCACACCCACGAGGACAAGTTTTGTGAAAATCAGATAACTGAACTATAATAGCTACTACCCTGTTGCACTTTTAAAAATTAGAAGCACTCAATGGATCGCTTGGATTTTGGTCAATCAGACTGGTCTTCTAAGCTGGCTTGCACATATACTTTGCTTCGCAAAGGGAAAACAGTAGAGTTTTATGCAGAGAATTTTCAGCTCAGATCACAGAAACCTCAATGAAAAGCAAAGCATTCCTTTGTCTTGTGCTGACTGGATGTGACAGCTCTTCCAAAGGCTGGAGATTTCTCAGCAGGGCTGTCTGAGCAGATCAGGTTTTCTGCTCAGACAGTCTCTACTGCTGAGATTAGAAAGTGTGCCAATGTTCTTTGCCTCCCCGATGCAACACCTTCAGGGTGGCTTTTAAACTGTACCTTTCACAAAGGTTACTTACTTTGAAGGTGAATTTGGAAGCGCTCATGACTTCGATGATGTTGAAAGCTGCCCAGCTGATATCATAGCCCAGCATCTGCAACTGGGGAAGCAGAAAGGCCAAGGTGTTAATTTCAGAACAGCAAGGGTGAAAACATCCTTGGGACATGCATCTATTTATTGTTAGCAGAGAAACATCCTGTTTTACACTCGCCTAACAAAAGTAAATAAATTTTTTAAAAAACACAAAGTAGCCATGCGACCCAAGAGGACAATTAAAATTCAGGGCTACTTCATCTCTTTAACTTTATGCAGTCCACAGATATGAGCTCCCTGGTTTCTTTAGCTCAGGAGTTAGTAACTGTTAGGGGTTAGGGCTGCACTCCTGTCATACTCCGGGGGGGGGGGGGGGGGGGGGGGGGGGAGGAGGATTTGTTTTGGACTCCAAGCTCCATAAGTCTCTCCTGGGCATAAAATAATCTGCAAGGATCCCAGAAGCATGCCAAAATTATCCATAACTCTCTAGAGAATATTTGGGAGCCAGAAAAGGGAGGGATGAACACTAGTGGAATCAAATAAGCATAATTTTATTCATCTGAGAAACTGAGCAGCCCGGTCCTGCACTTCTGGCTTCCTCTGATAAGAGAATCAGCCCCCCACTTCTGGAAATGAAAATGCTCCAAGGCCATCCAACATCTCATCCTGGGATGTTCCCCAGAAAGGCAGGTAGCAAGGTGCCTGCTAGCAGGCTGGGCTGAAAGGCAAAGCAACTCAACACCTCCGCAAGGGAGATACTTACGTAGGTGAGCTTACAGACAGCATTTGCTTTCACCGCAATGTTATCCTGCTTCAACTCTTGCTTGATCTCATCAATGCACTGGGAGATGTATTTTGCCTGGAGAAAAAGCAGGGGGAAGAGAGGAAAGGAGAAGGAAGTGTTAGGCCAACAGTGCCTTGAGTTTTGATAAACGGTGATACACTTCACTCTTAAGACCTAAAGGTTTAGTCTAGTCTGCAGAACACACGTATTTTGTAATTGCCAGGATGAAATGCAGCAGGGCTGCCAGCCAAGTGTCCAAGAAGGTTACTCTCTGCACGAGTTGCTACTTTGGATTGTCCACAGCTGCCAAGAGGCATGCCTTCAACCAGAAGTCACAAAGAGACACAGCAGGTTACCTTCTCTAAGGACAGAAGAACCAGGAGCTGGAAATGAATTTTCTGATCAAAGACACAGCAAGGCTACTGGCCCTCCAAAGAGGTTGACTGAGAAGAGGCAAACGTATGACCCCAGAGAGGACTTTGAGCAATTAAGTGAGTTCTGACAGGACACCTCTAGCTCTCTCAAGTCCTATGGCAGGTAGGAGGGGAACCATGTCCTTTGGAATTCACTGGACTAGGCTAAGATTCACCAAAGAAGATGGGCATTGTGGTGTATGCTCGTGATAAAACATGAAACATGACTTGCTTGAGAAAACAGCAATGTTGTGGAACTATAGAAGAGGTAGAGAAAGAGGGAGACTGCATTACAGGTTGACTGGTTTCATCGAGGAAGCCATGACTGCTCTACATTTCCAAGACCTGAGAAGGGATGTTCATACACGATCTCCTGGAGATATCTCATCCATAAACTGAAGTTCACCTGGTGGCAAAGGACATCAACAATTTGTTTTCCACTTTCATGATTCCTGTGCAAGCCACTCTGGGGACTATAAAGCAGGATATAAGAATTAATAAAACATTATCCCTTTTTTAACCAAGAGAGCTTTAAGTATTAAAACAAACAGCAACTGTAGTGACTCTTTAAGCCTGGGCTGGCAGCATAAAGGGAAGAAGACTTTGCAAGCCATCAATTTATTGGTAATAATACCAGCTTTCTACAGAAGTCACTAAAGTACCGTATATTATAAAGACAAATATTAGAAATATATTTAGACCAAAAACATGTTTTAAAAAGCTATTAACATTGCTTTGCTCTATGGTTTATACTGGTCTGCTAGCTGATTTTAGAGTCTCCTAGCCTCCTTCTGACTCCACCAAGAACACAAACCTCTCCTGTTGTTCTGTGGGCCTCTCTCTGAGACGGCCGATGTGACCGACGTGCTCCCAGTCATGGGATTTTGCCCCATCACAGAAGCACGAGGCCACAACTGAAAAGGCAAATCAGTACTAAGATTCCAAAGGGCTCTACAGTGCAAACATAGACTCCCAAAGAGGTGACAGTAGGACAAAGAAGGCATGGAGACTTAAGGCAGTGGTATACACAATTCCAGGAATAAAAACCGAGTTCCACAACTGAGAGCCTGCTTTGCAGATTCAGAAATCCCCAGCATTTCAAGTTAAAATAGCAGCAGAGGTAGTAGCAAGACCAAGAATCCTCTGTCAGAGAACTCAAAGAGTTGTTGCTCATCACAACAGATAAGCAAAGCAGATAAAAAGAAGTTCTTTAGAAATGTGAAAATAGAAATAGACTGCTGGTTTGTTTTTTTTAATTCCCATATTCTCTTATGCCTGGACAAGTGTAGAGTGTGCAAAATCACTGCAAACGCTGAGAAAAATTCACCTCCTTTTTGTCTGCAGGAACCCTTCTGGATATGTTCAGACAGCCTGGATAGCTGCATGGGGGAAAGATTGGGTGACATATTGCTTTTGTTTCCCTAAAAGTTGGGGAAACTACAGAAAATACCAGGAACACATATTTAACATCTACCTTTAGATCATGAATGTTTCACAATTCCGGCAGTAACACGAGATGCTGACAGAGCCTCCTTGTTCGGTATGCAACAGATCTCTTAACACATTGTGCCCCTGCTAAATATTTGATGGCCATGTCGCAGCAGGAGAAAACTAGTGTCATGGAATCCCTCATGCGTTTGTACAGGCCTCGGCTACTCCTGTACTTGCCAGCAAAGGCCCTAATCTCTCACGTGAGGAGTCATTTCTAAAGTCACCCAAGATGCAATGGCCAAAGACAGTGGGGAGGAAATACCCAAACACTCCTCTTCTAAATTTCAAGCTGAACAGAGTGTAAACCGTTTAGGGAACGCTTAAGTGCCCTGATGATAAGCGGTACAGAAATGTATTTGCTATTGAAGTACTACTGATATTGAAGACAGTAACTGGGAATCGTATTGTGTTTTTACAGTGCCACAGTGGTATATGCCACCCCTTCCACAGTTACTCACCCCTGCCCAACTACCGTTAAAATAGAGTTAGATCATTGACACTAGTAAAACAGTTTAAAACGTACAGTGGGCCTTGGCATCTGCTGGATTTTGGCTCCAGGACCCGCCATGGATACCAAAACCCAAGGATATTCAAGTCCCATAATGTACAATGGGATGGTAAAACGCTGTCCCTTATAGAAAAGGGCAAAACCAAGGTTTGCTCTTTGGAATTTTCAAGTCATGGATGGTTGAATCCATGAATGTAGAATCTATGGATATGGACAGAATTGCTTTTTAAAAGGTCTTTTCCTGCTGATGGACAGCAAAGAGGGGGCCATTCTAGCCTTGCTAGGGAGGGATTTCTAGAGTCGGGAGCAGCCACAGAGAAGCCTCTATCTTGCACCTCGATCACAGTACTTACATGGGGAAGGGATGAAAGTTTTGTTCCTATTATGCTCTCTTTGTGCATGATCTTGAGAAGACCATGCTGAGTATCTTGGTCTATCTATTCTATAATGCACACATCAAATTACTATCCCAACTCACAAATCCTTGTGCCCATGAGAGGACAATTAGCAGATGAGGATTATTTGTGCTGGAGGAAAGAGGAAAAGTAGGGTAAATATAGCAGGAAGAGACTGGTTCACAGATTCTGGAACAAAATTCCCCCATCTGACGTCTGCACTGGTCTCATGCACCACACATCTGTCAACTCAGGGCAAATAGCACGATCCATCTATATAAATTCCTGCCATTGATGCCCATAGTTGCGCACAATGTCCCTTTCTTTCCAGTTTTAGAGTCTGAAACTGTGAAAGAAAAGCATCACAAGAATGCCAGATGGAAGCTTAGCGAGGGCAAGGTGGAAGAGTAGGAGCAAACAAAGGAATAACCAGTCACAAACACAGCCTAAGTGTGGTGACAAGAGCTGTATAAGAAAAAGGAAAGACAGGGCTCCTTTTAGCTTGCATCTCACTCCTCCTCCTCTTCCCAATTCACACTCTGCTCTCTCACGCTGGGTGTCATTTTTAGCAGGTTTACACTTGAGTCAAATTCAGCCCCTGCGCTGCCTCTTCAGAGTGACAGGGCAGAGAGGGAGAATTCACGTTTATAGGATCTGCTCCTGGCCCATAGGAAAAAGCAATTTAATTCATCCTGAAGTGTGTTCTCTGCCAAGTGGGCAGCCATGGAGTTGGAGGCAGCCAAAAGGACCTGAAACACACCAGCCATAAGTTGTTGAAAGCACAGGTGTTATTTACTTTCAGTGCTGGCAACCTGGAAAGCAGAAAACCTGTCTGTAAGATGAACTGGTCTTTCTGCCAAAAGCCAGACAGCCATGACATGTGGCACTGGACAGAAAGGCAATTCTAGAAAGACACGTCGGAGTTTACCCATGAGTCATGTGAAGCGGAGAAAGGGAGCATCAGGCTGCGATTTGCTGAGCGGACCTAACGTCACATGGAAATAGAAACAGGGAGGAAGCAAGGTTTCTGGCTGCCACTGTGAGGCTGAGAAAGACGGAGAGGGGGAGGCTTGGAAAAGAGGCCAAGAGGCTTGAGAAAGTGGCAAGGCAAACAAAAAGGGCTGAATGAAAGGGAGTGGTTCGGAGGGGAAGGGAAGGCACTAGAGAAGAAATCTGAAAGGCCCTTTGTCACCTTCTAAGGACGTGGGATACATCTACAGTGAAGAAATAATGTGGTTGGACAGTGCTTGAATGGTCATGTGTGCCACAACAAACAACCATTCCCAGATTTCTCTAGCATGAGAATTCAAGCATTGTTCAACCGCATTATCTCTCCACTGTGGATAGCCTCTTAGTTTCCCAAAAGTGTTCCAAGGTCCCTTTTTATCTAAGTGGGTAAAGAAGAGAAGATACTGAAGGTACTTTCTCTGAAGATGCCAGCCACAGATGCTGGCAAAATGTCAGGAATAAACTCTTCTAGAACATGGCCACATAGCCCGAAAAACCCACAAAAAACAAGAGGTACTCTTTGCTGCCTATTGACATCCCAGCACCAGCCCCTGCCTTTCCTCTTTCCCAAACTACCAGGAAGGGCATATGATGAGGGAAGTGTGCCTACAACTTAGCCCCATAAAGCAAGAGAGGTCAGAGTCAAACCACACCTAGGTTGGCACAGCTCACCTTGGCACTACAGTACATCAGAGACCAACCAGCCTTTCTCTCAAATGGTAGTAAATGGGTAGAGGGGAGGTAAATGCTCTTTAACCAAAGCTGTGTGGGAAGAGGCCATAGCACCACAGTTTTAAGATTTGCTGCCCAGCTGGCACAGATTCTGACAACCTTCTTCTTTGGCCTCACCCATTTCTTACAGTTTCTCTGCTGCAATTCCTCTCTTCACCTCAGAAGCAAAGGCTTGATCTGCTCTTACTCAGACATTATCCATGCTCTCTTGCTAATGAGAAAGCAATACACTTGTGGTTTTTTTTTTAATGTATGTAGTTCAGTGGTAGAACGCATACTTTGCATTGAGAAGGTCCCTGGTCCGATCCCTACCAACCCATCTGAAATCCTGGAGATTCACGTGGACAACAGAGGAAACAACAGTTTCACTCCTTGTGAAGCAGCTTCCCATATCTTGCTCTTCATAGGGAGGAAGCAAACAGTTTGGGGAACGATACAAGCCCTAAAAGACAATTTATACAAGCCCTAAAAGACGATTTCCATTGAAGCCGGGGAGGGAAGGAACAGCCAAGTTACATGTCTGACAATATTCTCCCATTTCCCTAAGTTAAATCCAAAAAGTTGAAGCACTGAGCATTGCTTCTCTGTACCCAACTGTAAAAGAAAGGCTTTCAGGAACTAACAGAAGCCTGGATGGAAATCTCCAGATTAAATGGATGAGCGTATCTAAAGCCTCACTTTAACGTGGTGAAAAGGTGGTAGTACCTCTATCCAAAAGAATAGAACCCCCTTAGATAGATAATTAGATAAAAAGATTGAACTGAGAAGAACGTTTTGCTTTGTTAATTCATAAAAGCAGTACAGTGCCATTTGTCTTTAAAGCATTGACTCCCAAAGGCCTGGAAGGACACGCTTGTGGGCAAGTAGGCCAGGGACACAAAATCTCTGTTGCCTGCTGCTGGTTTGCCCATCTTCCTAGAGTGGCCAAAGAGATGGCTCTAGGAAGCTCACAAAAGCAGGGCTTTTATCCCCAGACTCTCAAACCCAGTGCTGCCACTGAACATGGAGGCTCCATCTAATCCTATTTATAAGACAAGCCATTTTTGTGGGCATCTTGAAAATGACTAGGGTGGGAGAGCAGTTATTTAACATGGTAGATGGCACTCCTGGCCTAATCTAAAGCATGGTGATAAGAAACTTTGCAAGGCTTTTGTAACAATTACAAAACCAATGTAATAAATGGAGAGAAAGAAGGAATTCAGCAGCACCTTTGGGACTAACTGGTTCATCCCGGCATGAGCTCTTCTGGATATCAATCCACTTTCTTCTGATGAACTAATAATGCGTGGGAAGCGTCTCTAAAAACATCCCTTCAAGGGCTGATGCAAGAGTAACCAGTCGACAGCTACCAGATCTCCCCAATCTGGTACTGTCTTGATGTGTTAAGACTGAAGTGTCACCAGGGTCCAAAACACATGGCAGAAATAATCCAGTTGAGGGACTACTTTAACTGCCTTGGCTCAATGCTAGGGAATCCTGGGAATTGTAGTTTATTGTGGGACCGGAGCTCTCTGACAGAGAAGGCTCAATGTCTCACAAGACTACAGTTCTCAGAACTCCCTTGCACTGAGCCAGGGCATTTAAAACGGTCTCAAGCTGGATTATTTCTGCAGTGTGTTTTGGACCCAGGTTTCCAAAACAACCATAAAGGACGGTCAAAATGCATGGCCTGCATGGCCAGCAATGAGGAAGCAGCTGTTCACAAGCTTGCATTCTAGCTAAACACCGAATGAAAACATTGACTTGGGTCAACTTAGCCATGTGTTTCTCTGTAAAAATTGACATATTGATCACATAGGCTGGTTATTTAAACTTTCTGAAATGACAGAAATGGAGAAACTGACAGCTTGCTTGCCTAACAAAGATCCCAACGTTATAGAAGAAGAATGGCCTCAAACAGTGGAATATTGTAAAACCAGATGGTTGTAAGATGCCGGAACACTAAGTGAAATCTTAACATGGTTTAATACTTTATATCTGTATATACTGTATACTTAAACATTCCTATAAGTGAGAAAATGCTCATGGAAGACTATTAAGGTAAGCTGTGACATTATATTCAATATCTGACAAGGAGAGGATTTGTAGATAAGGGACTGAGGAAGTCAATTCAGGAGAAACTTCTATTTTATGTAATCTCCTGTTCTGCGTGTGATCTAGATGTATTTTATATATTAACAATTTCTAATAAAATAAATAAATAAATGATAGGATGCACACATTTCTGTCTTTATGGAAGGACCACACCGCAAAATGCAGTATTACTTGGCATCTTGTTCAGTCTATGTCGACATCCCTTTCTCTAAAGAGACACTGAGCAAATCTAGTTAGGATTACCTCTGGAAGAAACAATGGCCTGATACAGACAGAGGCCAAAATAAAGCTGCTTCGAGTCACTTTGGAGGTACTGTATGCTGTTTAAATGATACATGTGTCCTAAGAGTCCGGAAGCCGCACCAAAACCATGCTCCGGTCCCAAGGACTGGAGTGCAGCTTTGGTGCAGCTTCTAGACTCTTGGGACGGATGCATCATTGAAACACCATACCTCCAAAGTGACCTGAAGCAGCTTTATTTTGGCCTCTCTGTATAGGGCCAATGTTGGGGAAAGCTTCAGTCCAGCCACACCTGGACATCATGTATATATATAAAAGTATCTAGGACTACCATATATACTTGACTATAAATCGACCTCATGTATAAGTTGAGTTAGAGTTTGTCGTGGGCCCAGAGTGGAGCAACTCCCAGAATGCCATAGCCTGGAGCCAGGGCAGTTAAAGCAGTGCCAAACCGAGTTATTTCTCCAGTGTGGATGCAGCCGTTACCTCATGCGATGGAATATTTACGCTCCCTCTGCCACTAGACACACACCAACAACAACAACATTGGTGGCTATTAATATCATTAAAATGACTAACATTGACTAATGTCTGATTATTGCTGTACATCTTGAACCTCCCTTGTCTAAAACGCTTAGGACAGAGGTGTTCTGGGTGTCTTTGGATTTGGGAATACAGTGAACTCTCCTCATCCACGGACGGATTCAAGCATCCATGGCTTGAAAAAAGGATACATTCCAAATAGCAAACCTTGATCTTGCCATTTTATATAAGGGACGCCATTTTACTATGCCATTGTATTTAATGGGACTTGTCTCGGAACCGAACCCCAGAGGATAACAAGGACCTGTATTGGCACATATGCACATACTGAGATATCTTGGAGATCGGGCATCCAAGTCTAAACACAAAGTTCATTTATGTTTCGTATACACCTTGTATACTTAAGCGTGGAGTTAATTTTGTGCCATGTTTTAAACAATTGTGCATTGCCACAAAACTTGTGCACACTGAACCCATTGCAAAGCAAAGCTTTCACCATCTCAAGTCCCCCATGAATGAAGTTTGGGTTCTTGGAGTATTCTGGAATTCCAGATGATAGAGACTATCTTAACCTTAGGCCCCTATATAATGTAATACATAGGATAAGCTCCCTATAGGTTGGCTGTACGGGTCCATGGATGATGGGAGCTGTAGTCTATATGTGGAGGACCGGACTCAGAGAGGGGAGTGTGTATGGGGGAGAAAGCAGTGTGGCTGGATCTCAATGGGCGCATAGTGTGGAGGTCCATGGATGATGGGAGCTGTATTCTACATCTGTAGAACCAGGCTCAGAGAGATGTATATAATAGGGGAGAAAGCAGTTAGGCTGGGTCTCAATGGGAGTTGTCATCCTCTATGTCTAATATTGGTGTCCATGGATGATGGGAGCTATAGTCTACATTTGTAGAACCAGGCTCAGAGAGTGGAGAAAACAATATCTTTCTCTATATATACAGTATGTATATAGCAGTATGGCCAGATCTCAATGGGAGTTGTCCTCCTTCATGCCTAGTATGTGGGGGTCTGTGGATGATAAGAGGTGTAGTTTACATCTGGAGAACCAGGCTCAGAGAGGGGTGGGGGGGGGGGGGGGGAAAGTAGCATGGCTGGATCTCAATGGGAGTTATTGTCCTCCATGCCTAGTGTGGGGGGGTCTGTGGACGATGGGAGCTGTAGTCTACATCTGTAGAAGTGGGCTCAGAGAGATGTGTGTATATATATCTGTGGATGATGGGAGCTACAGTCTACATCTGGAGAACCAGGCTCAGAAAGGTGTATGTGTGTGTGGGAGAAACCAGAAATATCTCCAGGGAGTTGTTGTCACCTACGCCTAGTATGGGGTCTGTGGATGATGGGACCTGTAGTCCATATCTGTAGAACCAGGCTGAGAGAGGTGTGTACACACACGAGAGAGAGACAGTAGTGTGGCTGAATCTCAATGGGAGTTGTCCTCCATGCCTAGTATGGGTGTCCATGGATAATGGGAGCTATAGTCTACATCTGGAGAACTAGGCTCAGATATATATATATATATATTATATTATATATGAGAGAAAGCAATATGGCTGGACCTCAATGGGAGCTGTTATCTTTGAAGCCTAGTATGTGGGGCCCCAAGGATGATGAGAGCTGTAGTCCACATCTGTAGAATCGAGCTCAGACAAGCGTATGTTTGTATATACAGGAGAAAGCAGTATGGCTAGATCTCAATGGGAGCTGTCGTTCTTCATGCCTAGTATGTGCATCTGTGGATGGTGGGAGCTGTAGCCACATCTGCAGAACCAGGCTCAGAGGTGCGTGTTTGTATACAGGGGAGGAAGCAGCATAGGCGGATCTCAATGGGAGTGGCCCTCCTCCATGCCTAGTGTGGGGGTCTGTGGGTGATGGGAGCTGTAGTCTACATCTGGAGAACCGTACGGCTGGACTTCAATGGGAGTGGACCTTCTCCATACCTAGTGTGGGCATCAGTGGACGATGGGAGCTGTAGTCTACATCTGGAGAACCAGGCTCAGAGGTGTGTGTGGAGTTGTCATCCTCCAAGGGTGTCAGTGGACGATGGGAACTGCAGTCCACATCTGGAGAACCAGGCTCAACGAGAAGCGTGTGTTTGTGTATAGGAAAGAAAACAGTAATAATGCCAGATCTCAATGGACGCTGTCACCTTCGATGCTCAGTATGTGGATAATGGGAGCCGCAGTCCGCATTTGTAGAAGTGAGCTCAGAGGTGTGTGTATATGTGTGTATATATATATATATAGTATATAGGGGAGAAAGCAGTAAGGCTGGACCTCGATGGGAGCTGTGCTCCTCCACGCCTATTGTTGGGGGGTCCATGGATGATGGGAGTTGTAGTCCACAGAGCTGTGGAGGAAGAAAGGCCAGAGGGTTGTGTGGGAGATATATATGCACGGGCCCTGGCTCACCTCGTCCTCCTTGTGGTTCCGGATGCCCCGCACCAGGTCCTGGAGGTTCTTGTCGAACATGCGGTCGATGCTGCCTTTGACCATCTTCAGCGCCATGGCGAACGGAGGGAAAGCGCCGGCTCAAGGCAGGAAAGGGAAGCCGAGGAGGAAGAGGCCAGCGTCCGGAGCTCACATGCCGGGCCCCAGGCAGCGCCGCGCTCCTCCCTCCCTTTCCTCCTTCATTGAGGGCTCCTTCCCTCCCTTCCTCCGGCGGCGCTCCTCTGAAGGGAAAAAAAAAGCCACAAAATGGCGGACAGTCAGCTGAGGAAGACTCGCTCCGCCACGCCCCCTTTTAACGTACTTGCGTCAACACGCACGCACGCACCGGAGACTTCGAGGAACAGTCTGGGGACGCTCTAGCCCAAGCGTCTCTATGGCTTCAAGGTGGTTTTTTCCTTAAGTCAGCGTCATATCCGGTTTCCCTCTTTCTACAGGCATTTCCGGGAGAAAGAAGGAAAGGGCGCTCTAGCCAGCTCTCTATGCTTCCCTTTTGCGTCATTAGAGGGATTCCGACACGTCATTCGAAGCCCCGCCCACTCTTTGATCTCACAGTCGCATTAAATTAATGCGCTTTGACACCGCTTTAACTGGCTCAGTGCTGTGGCGGGGTTTTGGGATGTGTAGGCTGTGTCCACACTGGAGAAATAACCCGCTTTAACTGCCCTGGCTGAAGGCTGTGGGATTCTGGGAGTTGGAGTATGTTGTGGGGGCCAGAGCTGGGGATGATGGAGGTTGCAACCCCAACTGATCTGTTGGTTGGGCTAAGATGGAGGAAGACTTACAAACACACTTCCTTTTGCCCTGCATTTCAGGGCTTCCTCCATTTGGGGGCAGCCCAACACAACTCTCCACTCAAGTGGAGGTTTCAAGAAAGGAATGCCTTCACAACATTGAAATTGGAGACTCACACATTGTATTTGTCCAGGATTGTGTAGACAGCCAAGGGTTGTGTGGTGGTTTGAGTGTTGGACTACGACCCTGGAAACCAGGGTTCGAATCCTGGTCCGGCCATGTAAACGCACTGGGTGACTTTGGGCAAGTCACACTCTCTCAGCCTCAGAAGGCGGCGACAGCAAACCCCTTCTGATCAAATCCCGCCAAGAAAAACCCCATGATAAGGTCATCATAAGTCAGAAATGACTTTAAGGCACACAACAACAACAACAATAACAACAGCATTCTTGCATGGCTAGGGGCTGGACAAGGAAAAAAGGCAATAATATTAAAGATACGTATAAAAATACTATTAAAAATAACAAAAATGGCAGTGATGATGATGAACACTCATCCCTCGACATCTTCGGCTTTCGCTTTTGCAGATTTGATTACTCATGAATTCTATTAATAGGTTCTCTCTAGGAATATCTAGGTCCTCCAGCACAACTCTACAAGCTTTAATTTGTGGCTCCTCCAGCGCAATTTCTATGGTCCATGTCTGACAGACGTTGACCTCAGAGTTGCACTGGAGGACCTAGAGATTCCTAGAGAGGTGTTCTCTCAGGTAAAAACATTGTGTTTTTGTCATTTGCTGTTTTTCCACGTTCACGGGGGTCCTGTGCCCCTAACCCCAGCGCATGTGGAAGGACAAGTCTATATTATATTATTCTGATGCATGTTCCATATACAGTATATATATATATATATAGAGAGAGAGAGAGAGAGAGAGCGCACACAGCATGTCTTTTAGCCCTGACTCAGCAGAGATCTTCTTTCTTCTCTTTCATTCCCAGGTACGCCCTCAGACATGGGCACTGGCACACCTGCATTGGCAAACCCATCAGCCACAGAGGTGTGGGATTTGTGCCCGCAATTTCAACACACATATATATTTAGTGTCTCTGGACGAATACCGACAAGCTCCCTCGCCACCTGGGCCTGACACATCCAACCTTACGCAAGAGGCTTTTGGCATGACCTGACTCTGGGTTTTGGGAAATGGGGTGTGGGCAGTGGTTTGAGGAGAAGATCCAGGTGGCAGCTGGATCGGTGGTTTTGCAATGGGGTGTGTATGTGTGTGTGTTGTCATTCCTGACTTATGGCAACCCTAAGGTGACTGTCCTGGAGTTTTCTTGGCAGGGTTTGGTCAGAGGAAGGTTGCCATCACCTTCCCATCAGGCTAATAATAATAATACTAGTTGTTCTGTGCCTTCAGGTTGTTTCCAACTTATGGCGACCCTAAGCAAACCTATCACAGGGTTTTCTTTTTGGCAAGATTTGTTCAGAGCGGTTTTGCCCTTGCCCTCCTCTGAGGCTGAGAGAGTGTGACTTATTTCTTGGACCCATTTATTTGCCTTTTTGGCAGTCTGTGGTATCCACCAAACGCTTCTCTTCAAAGGGTTTGCTTTTCATCTCATCCGCTTTCTTTGCTCTCCAACTTACACAGCCGCGTGTAGAAATTGGAAATAGGATGGCTTGGACAATGCTGGCTTTGGTATTCAGTGACAGCTCTTTGCACTTGAGGATCTTGTCTAGTTTCTTCACAGCCGTTGACAACCCTGTGTTAAAGTCAGAAATACTGTGGCATGGAGGATAGTCCCAAAGCCTGTTTCTGGACTGGATGATATCTTTGCAAGAGGAAAGGTCAATTCTTTCCAATTCCTCTTGGTCCCCCCAAAAAACCTCTGGCACAGAAGAGTGTGTGTCTCTGGATCTCTCCCAAAATGGATCAGAAAAGGAGCCACACCTTTCTCTATGTATGCCTTTGCTTGTGCATTCCAGGGTGGAGAAGGTGAAACACACCCTCAAGGGCCAAGGGAGGGGACCAAAGGAAGATGGAAGGAAGCCATGAAAAATATCATTTGCCTGAGTAAAATTGCAGGTTCCCAAGGGAAGGCTGCCAACTTCCTGTCCTTTTAACAACTCTGGTGGGATGTGTTTTGCCATCGACCCCATGGCCACCCTCCCTTAGGGGTTTCTTTGCCAGATTTATTCATATGAGGTTTGCCATTGACTTCCTCTGAGGATGAGAGAGTGTGGCTTGCTTCACAATCCCCCGCTGGGTTTCCATGTTTGAGGAGGGATTTGAACCCTGGTCTCCTTTAGTCCTGATCCAACACTCACCAGAATGACTCTCTCTTGTTACCTGCCTACAAGTTGACTTTGACTTAAGCTGCATCCATGCTGCAGAAACAATCCAGTTTGACACCACTTTCATTGCCGTGGGTCAATGCTATGGAGTTCTGGGAACTGGAGTTTTTTGTGGCCACTGAGCTCTCTGATAGAGATGGCTAAATGTTTTACAAAACCACTGATCCAAGAATGCCATAGCGTCGAGCCCTAGCAGCTGAAGTGGGATCAAACTGGATTATATCTGCAGTGTGGATGCATCTTTTTAGGGTTTTCTGGATCAGATATATCCAGAGGAGGTTTACCATTGCCTTCCTCTGAGGCCGAGAGAGTGCGGTTTGGTCGCTCAATGGGATTCCATGGCTGAACAGGAATTAAAACTGTGGTCTTCCATAGCGTTGGGCTACGACTCTGGAGACCAGGGTTCGATTCCCTCATTATGAAACCCACTGGGTGCTCTTGGGGAAGTCACACTCTCTCAGCCTCAGGAGAAGGCAAGGGCAAACCACCTCTGAACAAATCTTGCCAAGGAAACTCCATGATAGGTTTACCCCTAAGGTTGTTGTTGTGTGCCTTCAAGTCATTCCCAACTTATGGGAACCCTATGTTCCCATCAATTGGAAATGACTTGAAGGCACACAACAACCTTCCACAGTTGAAGTTCTCCATCCCTGAACCAAACAAAATTAACTGGAAACACTTCACACATTACAGAGTTGTTTGAAATTGAAAACACTGGGCTAATACTGTTGGAGGTGGGAATCGGGGTTAGCCAGCCTCCAGATAGCATAGCCAAAGGTGCAGGATGCTGGGAGGCGCAGTCCAATGGCATCCAGAGGGCTTAATGATTTGAACCCTTGTTTGTTGTTGTGAGCCCTCAAGTAATTTTGGCGGTCTTCAGAACTATCCTCTGGCACTGCATTTCGAATTAAACATCTTTAATATTCACAGCATGCGACGACACAACAGCAACATACCCCTGTGTGAGAATGTGAGACTGTAGAACAGACAACATTGGATTAATAGTATTTCTTGCTTTGGTTGGCAACCATTAAAAATCAATCCACTCTCTGATTTGTAACAGTAAGACTTATAGAAATGTTAATGAATGAGAGGAAGAAGGTAGGAAGAAGAAGAAGAAAAAGAAAACCTCTGCATAGAAATGTTTTTCCTTGGTTCATCTAAATGTTGGCACCAAAGAGGGGGGGAAATTGGATCCCTCCTCTCCAGCTTGTCCAGGATCCCAACAGCTTCGTCTAAAACTCTGGCACACTCCTTGCAAAGCCAGGCATGCCTCACTTCTGCAGACAAGTAGTTCCAAAATCTCATTTTTCCTGGCATCGTCCAAAGCAAAATGCCTGCCGCTGTAACCGTGAAAGGCAGGGGGAAGAGGTGAGGAATACGTTTTCAAAGGCAAAAACCAACCACGCTAGAGTATTAAGATCCTGAATTTGAATCTTGACGGCATTGCCAAATTTTTGCACTGTTGGTGAATGTGTAAATCCAAATGTACCCAAAACGCTTGAGACCGGGAGTGTGTTTGGGGATTTTTCTTCCTGATTTTGGAATATTTGCACTGACACAAAAAAGGTCCGCTGCAGAAATAATCCAGTTTGAGACTGCTTTAACTGCCCTGGTTCAGTGCTAGGGAATCCTGGGAATTGTAGTTTATTGCGGCCCCAGATAGAGCTCTCTGAGAGTGAAAGGCTAAATGTCTCAAATTGAATTCCAGATAAGAGACTCAACCTTTTATAGTTTTCTTTGTTGGTTTTTCAGGTTCTGTGGCTGTGTTCTGGAAGACTTTATTCCTGACGTTTTGCCAGCAGCATCTGTGGCTGGCATCTTCAGAAAATCTTCAACCTTTTACTGTAGATACTCCTGTATAAGTCTAGAAATTTTAGTCAAAATCTATCTATCTATCTATCTATCTATCTATCTATCTATCTATCTATCTATCTATCTATC
>NC_056528.1:24920006-24924765 GCF_019175285.1 Sceloporus undulatus
ATCTATCTATCTCCCAATCCATTCCCTGGTGAAAGGCAAGAGCATAATCTGTCCTGGAAGCACTGACCCCCATTCTATTCTCTCATTCATCCAGCATTTGGTGTGAGCCCATGTCTGTTGGGGTTTTGTCAGTTCTAGCATTGTTTTCCTTTGCTTCATCCTTTAAGTCCTTCGTTACTGCGCCTAAGTTTTACGCTTGACTTATCCACAGGTCATATCAAAATCCATCATTTTGGCCCCAAATCTTGCCCTCAACTTATACAAGAGGTCGACTTACAGTGAAGTATACACTTGTCCCTCCATATTTGCTAGGGTTAGGGGCACAACACCCCTATGAATATGGAAAAAATGCAAATAACAAAACCACCATATTTTTACCTGAGAGGACATCTCTCTAGGAATCTCTAGGTCCTCCAGGGCAACTCTGTGGTCAATGTCTGACTGACACTGACCACAGAACTGGGCTGGAGGAGCTACAAAGGCCTAGTGGAGTATTCTCTCTAGGAATCTCTAGGTCTTTCAGTGCAACCTTTAGTTATAAAGTTGACCACACAGAGTTGCACTGAAGGACCTAGATATGCCTAGAGAGGAACATATTAATCAAATCTGTGATTAATCAAATCTGCAATTATGAAGGGATGAGTGTATATGGTATGTCTGAATGTCTTTTTGTTTCTGAGCCTAAAATAATGAAATGATGTTCCTTTAGGAGTGCATCGCTTGGCCTCTGGTTGCCTTTCTGCTCTTGTTGTTTTTAGCAGAGGTTGGAAGCCTCAGCCGGCAGATTCCTTCCCTCTGCCGACAGTCTGCGAGTGCTGCTTTTCCGTGCCTCCTCCTCCTCCTCTGCGATGTTCTGTACCCAGCAGCTGCGGAGAGCATCTGTCTGCACGTTCGGAGCGTTCTTTCCCTCCCTTCCTCTGCAATGTGCAGCCAGATGGCAAGGCAAGGCCCTGAAATGTCAGCTCTTCTCACCAGAAAGGGATGGTGCTGCTGCTCCAATGCTCTTGATAAAGGGAAGGAATAGTGCAACTCTGTTCTGCTTTGGTCAGGCCCCACCTGGAATATTGTGTCCAGTTGTGGGCACCACAATTCAAAAAGGATGTGGAGAAACTGGAGTGTGTGCAAAGGAGGGCGACTAAAATGGTGAAGGGTCTGGAAACCATGCCCTATGAGGAAGGACTTAGGGAGCTAGGGGTGTTTAGCCTGGAGAAGAGAAGGTTAAGAGGTGATATGAAAGCCCTGTTTAAATACTTGAAGGGATGCCATATTCAGGAGGGAGCAAGCTTGTTTTCTGCTGCTCCAGAGACTAGAACTCGGAGCAATGGATGCAAGCTCCAGGAAAAGGGGTTCCACCTCAACATTAGGAGGAACTTCCTGAGAGTAAGGGCTGTTGGACAGTGGAACAAACTCCCTCGGAGAGTGGTGGAGTCTCCCTCCTTGGAGGTCTTTAAGCAGAGGCTGGATGGCCATCTGCCAATGGGGATGCTTTGATTGAGAGTTCCTGCATGGCAGAATGGGGTTGGACTGGATGGCCCTTGGGGTCTCTTCCAACTCTATGATCCCACGACACTATGATTCTAATACTGTAGTAGGTCCAAGGGCAATCCTGTACAATCTGAGTCTTCTTTATCCTGAATTCCAACACCTAAAACAAAGCATTCCAAAAAAGCAAAACGTTTTTCATAGCTGCTCAGTCTATGTAGAGAGGATCTCACAGCACTTTTCAAGATCTCTCTACATAGATCCCGAAACACATTGCAGAAATAATTCAGTTTGAGACCACTTTAACTCCCCTGGCTCAGTGCTGGTGAATCCTAGGAACTGAAACATGAATGTTGCATTTCATGATGATGATAATAATAATAATAATAATACAGACGTCCCTCCATTTTATTAGCTATTATTGTTTTATTGTATCATCTTTGTTCTATTGTATTTTATCTCTGTTGTAATCTGGCCTCGAGTCCCAGGGAGAGGTGGGAAAATATAAATAATAAATTATTATTATTATTATTATTACTATTTTTGCTAGGGTTAGGGGCAAAAGATAAGGTGGAGATGGGGAATACAATGGCTTGGATGGTTCTGGACAATTCTGGCGATTTGTTCAGAGGAGGTTTGCCATTGCCTTCCCCTGAGGCTGAGAGAGTGTGGCTTGAGCCCTAGTTTTATTGTTTTGTGCCTTCAAAGTCATTTCCAACTTATGGTGACCCTGAGGCCATCATAGGGCTTTCTTTACAAGATTTGCCCTGAGGAGGCTTGCCATGGCCATCCCTGAGGCTGAGAGAGAGTGGCTTGAAGAGAATCCTATTTTGTTGTTGTTGTTTTGTGCCTTCTAAGTCATTTTTGACTTATGGGGACCCTATTACAGTAGTTTCCAACTTTATGGCGACTCTGAGGCAAACCTATTTGGCAAGATTTGTCCTGAGGCGGTTTGCAATGACCATCCCTGAGGCTGAGAGAGTGTGACCTGAATAAAGTTGTAGTTTGTTGTTGTTGTTTTGCCTTCTAAGTCATTTTCGACTCATGGCAATCCTATCTCAGGGTTTTCTTTATCACATTTGTCCTGAGGAGGTTTGCCATCGCCATCCCTGAGGCTGAGAGAGTGTGACTTATTGCCCAAGTGGGTTAACATTATTACTAAATTTTTTTATTTAAAATCAGCTTGAGGTGTTATAAAACTGCACACACACAAAACAACAATCCCTAAAAGTCACGCAGTCCAGACGCGTGTCGTGTGTTTGTGTGACTCGTGTTGAGGAGGAGGAGGCAAAGAAGAAAAAAACCTCCGTCGTCAATTAACAAATAATAAGCGAAGGCGGGAAAAAAAATCGAGGCGCGCGGGCCCGACAAACGAGGCGCGCGCCCCGTCCTCCACTGCGCATGCGTGCCTCTTCGCTCTGAGCCTCTTTTCCCTCAACTGCTTTTCTCCCTCTCTCTCTCTCTCTGGCGGAGGGCAAGTGAGGACAAGGCGGCGCACGCGCGAATCAGAGAGAGCGAGAGAGAGAGAGAGGGCTAGTAGGGTGCGCGCGCAGCCTCCCTCTAACTGAAGGAGAATCGGCGCTTGCTTTCTTTATTCCACTCAGGCGCGTTCCCGTTCTAGAAAAGGGGCGGGGACTAATCATTATCGTCATAATACTGTATTCTAAAAAAAAAAAGAGGAATAGCTTCGATTGGACAAACCTCGGGGCTATGTCGAACCCGATTGGACAACCGGGAGAGGGCAAGCTCCGCCCACTCAATCGCGTCTTGCGCATGCTCCTTCGAGATCTCTCTGTGTATAATATGTGTGTGTGTATACATATATGTACAGTATATTAATTCAATACCTCGAGGAGGCGCTTGTGCGCGTGCGCGCCACCCCTCCCGCCCTCGTGCTCTTCCCCTCTTTCTATACACACAGATATATATCTATCTCCATTCTCTCATTGAGTCCCATTATAATAAAGTTGGGTTGCCGTCTCCCTCCCGCACGGTTTTTTTACACACACAGAGCGGCGCTACTAGGCCCCTCCCTCCTCCCTTTGGCTCAAAATGGCGGCGCTGTCGGCCGCGGCCGCTGAAGAGACGAAGAAGGCGGAGGAGGAGGCGAGGGCCGGTCGGGCGCGCGGAGCCACAATAGAGAGGCGATAGAGTTGGGGGGAAAGAGCGTCCCCGCCGGGCTCTCTGGCTGGCTGGTCCTCCAGAGCCCCGCCGCCGCTGCCGCCGGTGGAGCCGGTCTAGCATGGTGCGGGGCCGACGCCGCCTGCCCCCCGACGCCCACGCCGCCCCGACCTGACCTCTGCCTCCTGCCTGCCTTCCTTCCTTCCTCCCTCCTCTGCCTCCTGCTCCTCCGGTTGGCAGCATGGGCGAGAGGCTGGAGCTGCGGCTGAAGTCCCCCGTGGGAGCCGAGGCGGCCGTCTACCCCTGGCCCCTGGGCCAGGGGTAGACGGCCGCCTCGCTCCCACGGGGGACTTTCAGCCGCAGCTCCAGCCTCTCGCCCATGCTGCCAACCGAAGGAGCAGGAGGGCAGAGGGGGGAGGAAGGAAGGAAGGCAGGCAGGGAGGCAGAGGTCAGGTCGGGGCGGCGTGGGCGTCGGGGGGCAGGCGGCGTCGGCCCCGCACCATGCTAGACCGGCTCCACCGCGCGCAGCGGCGGGCGGGCTCGGAGGACCAGCCAGCCAGAGAGCCCGGCGGGGACGCTCTTTCCCCCCAACTCTATCGCTCTCTATTGTGGCTCCGCGCGCCCGACCGGCCCTCGCCTCCTCCGCCTTCTTCGTCTCTTCAGCGCCGCGGCCGACAGCGCCGCCATTTTGAGCCAAAGGGAGGAGGGAGGGGCCTGATAGCGCCGCTCTGTGTGTGTAAAAAAACCGTGCGGGAGGGAGACGGCAACCCAACTTTATTATAGGGACTCAATGAGAGAATGAGATAGTATATATCTGTGTGTATAGAAAGAGGGGAAGAGCACGAGGGCGGGAGGGGTGGCGCGCACGCGCACAAGCGCCTCCTCGAGGTATTGAATTAATATACTGTACATATTGTATACACACACACATTATACACAGAGAGATCTCGAAGGAGCATCGCAAGACGCGATTGAGTGGGCGGAGCTTGCCCTCTCCCGGTTGTCCAATCGGGTTCGACATAGCCCCGAGGTTTGTCCATCGAAGCTATTCCTCTTTTTTTTTTAGAATACGTATTATGACGATAATGATTAGTCCCCGCCCCTTTTCTAGAACGGGAACGCGCCTGAGGTAATAAAGAAAGCAGCGCCGATTCTC
>NC_056528.1:24928918-25041199 GCF_019175285.1 Sceloporus undulatus
CCCGTCTACGTGAGTCCGGGGAGGAGGAGGAGGGCTATGGAGGGAATGGGGGGCCTTGGGAAGCAGGGGAAAGTGGGGTGTCCCAAGGGCGAGGGCTGAGTTTGAGAGGGGAGAGGAAGTGGGGTGCCATGAAGGTGAGGGGAAAGTGGGGCTCCCCAGTCGCACAGGCAGCCCTGGGGCTAGCAGGGAATGGGGGTGCCTTGGGAGTGAAAGGAATGTGGGGTGTCCTGAGGGTGAAAGTGGGGCTCCCCAGGTGAATGGGGTCCCCTGGGGTAAGGAGAGAGTGGTGTCTTGGGAGGGAGGGAGGAGGCAATGGGGTGACATGGGGGTGAGGTGAAAGGAGAGTGAGTTTGATAGAGAAGAGAAAGTGGGGTGTCATGGGAGAGGAGGGAAAGTGGGGCTCCCCAGTCTATGCGGAGTCCTGAGGTTGGGAGGGAATGGGGGTGCCTTGGGAATGAAGCGAAAGTGGGGTGCCATGAAGGTGAGGGCAAAGGAGAGTGACTTTGATAGAGAAGGGAAACTGAGGGGTCCTGGGACCGAGGGGAAAGTGGGGTCCTATGGGGCCCCTGTGGTTAGGAGAGGAACGGGGTGCCTTGGGAGTGAAAGGAATGTGGGGAGTCCCGAGAGTGAGAGGGAAGTGGGGCTCCCCAGGTGAATGGGGTCCCCTGGGGTAAGGAGAGAGTGGTGCTTGAGAGGGAGGGAGGGGTCAATGGGGTGTCATGGGGGTGAGGTGAAAGGAGAGTGAGTTTGATAGAGAAGAGAAAGTGGGGTGTCCTGGGAGAGGAGGGAAAGTGGGGTTCCCCAGGTCTAAGGGGAGCCCTGAGGTTGGGAGGGAATGGGGGTGCCTTGGGAATGAGGGGAAAGTGGGGTGTCCCGAGGGTGAAGGGAAAGGAGTGACTTTGATAGAGGTGTCCTGGGAGTCAGGGGAAAGTGGGGCTCTCCAGTCTATGCGGAGTCCTGAGGTTAGGAGGGAATGGGGGTGCCTTGGGAATGAGGGGAAAGAGGACTGAGTTTAGTAGAGATGAAGAACTGGAGTGTCCTGGAAAAGAGGGGAAACTGAGGTGTTCATGAAGGTGAGGGCGAAGGAGGGAAGAGATGGGGTGTCTTTGACATGAGGAGAAGTGGGTGTTCCCAAGGGGTGAGGGGGAGACTTGAGGTAGGATGAGAAACGGGGTTGTCTGGGATATGGGGGGGGGTAAACGTGGGGAGTCCCCAGGTGTATGGAGCCCCCTGAGGTTAGGAGAGAATGGGGGTGTCTTTAGAATGAGGGGAAAGTGGGGTATCATGGGGTAAGGGGAAAGGAGAGTGGCTTCAATAGAGAAGGGAAACTGAGGTGTCCTGAGAGAGGGGGGGAATGTGGGGCTCCCCAGGTCTATGGGCCCCTTAAAGTCAGGAGAGAATGGGGGTGCCTTGGGAATGAGGAGAAAGTGGGGTGCCCTGGAGGTAAGGGGAAAGGAGAGTGAGTCTGATAGAGAAGAGAAAGTAGAGTGTCCTGAGAGAAGGGGGAAGTGGGGTGTCCCAAGGGTGAGGGGCTGAGTTTGAGAGGGAAGAGAAAGTGGGGTGCCTTGAAGGTGAGGGGAAAGTGGGGCTCCCCAGGTGTACTGGAAGCCCTGAAGTGAAGAGAGAATGAGGGTGTCTTTGCAGTGAGGGGAAAGTGGGGTGTCCTGATAATGAGTTTGATAGAGAAGAAGAACTGGGGTGTCCTGGAAGTTGGGAGGAAGTGGGGCTCCCCAGGTGTAAGGAGAGAATGGGGGTGCCTTGGGCATGAGGGGGTGAAAGTAAAACTGGGGTGTCTGGGGTAAGTGGGTGTTCTTAGAGGAAAGGGGGCTGCCTTGGAGAGGGAGGAGAAAGTGGGGTGTCCTGGGAGTGAGGAGAAGCTAGCTTATCCTGAGGGTGTCTGTGGAGGAGAGGGGTCCTGGGGTCCCATAGGTGGGAATGGGATCTTACTTGGTCCTTCTTGTTGTGTTGGTGGTGGTGTGCCTTCCAATTGTTTCTGACTTATGGGGACTCTGTCATGGGGTTTTCTTGGCAAGCTTCTTCAGAAGGGGTTCACTTTTGCCCTCCACTGAGACTGAGAACATGTGACTTGCGCAAGGTCACCCACAGGGCTTGTCACGGCTGGACATGGATTCAAATCCTGCTCTCACAGAGCCCTAAACCCATTATGTATGGAGGAAGATATTGGTGGGACAGTGCTTTTTAATGGAAAATCCCACTCTGGAAACTGGAGCTGCAGGTAGGGTTGGTGTTGCATAGTCCTGAGGCAACCCTGCAACATTGTTGAGCAGGAAGTGGCGTAGCCGACCCCCTGCTGCTTGGCATTGTGGGACTATTGTGGGACATGAAGTGGTGTGTATGGGTGTGCTAAAGAGGTATTTTAGGGTCAAGTGACTGGGCCTATTGTTTGGAGAATGACTTTTGATTGTCTATAGATAATCCCAAAGTTTGGTCCTCTGGATGTTTTGGATTCCAGCTCCCAGAAACACCAGTCAGCTTGGCCAACACTCAGGAATTATGGGAGCTGGAGTCCAAAATATCTGGAAGGCCAAAGTTTGGGAACCATTGATCCAGACGGAAGGGATAATAAAGTATGGCCGTCCAGACATAATTGGACTGCAACCCCCAGTATGCTTCACCCTTGGGCTAGGCTTCACAGGAGTTGCAGTCCAACAACCTTTGGAAGGCTGTGTATTATTGTTGTTGTTGTGTGCCATCAAGCCGTTTCCAACTTATGGCGACGCTAAGGTGACCCTATCACAGGGTTTTCTTGGCAAGATTTGCTCAGAGGGGGTTTGTCATGGCTTCTCCCTGAGACTTAGAGTAATAATAGTTGTTGTTGTTGTTGTGTGCCTTCAAGGTGTTTCTGAGTTATGACAACCCTAAGGTGACCCTATCACAGGGTTTTCTTGGCAAGTTTCTTCAGAGGAGGTTTGCCATTGCCATCCTCTGAAGTTGCTCCCCCGCAATAGTTCTCATCCCTACCTTTCCTCAGATATGACCCTGCTTTAAATGCCCCCCAAATTTGGCCACCATCAGCATGTCACAGTCGCCTATCTCCTTCTTTAAGGCATGTTTTGGACTTCAGCTCCCATAGTTCCTGAATGTTGGCCAAGCTGGCTGGGGCTTCTGGGAGTTGGAGTCTAAAACAAATGGGAGACCAAACTTTGGGGCCCACTGGTCCAACACTGTGTGTCCTGATATGACCTCCCCGTAACCTTTCCTTTTAACCTTACAATTTCCAACCTTAAATCCTTCCTAAGGCAGGGATGGGAAACATATGTCCCTCCATATGCGGTTGGCTAGCAGCTCCCATTGCCCCTCACTACTGGCCACAAAAGCTGGGGCTGATGGGACTTGCAGTAATACACTTAATATCTGAAGAGCCACATGTTCTCCATCCCTGTCATACAGGATCTGAACCTGCAAAGCCTCTCAGTTTCTTTTTGGCTACACTTTTTCCTCCTTGTGTGCCTTTTGGAAACCGGCCTCCATTGCATGCCTAATTTTCATCTCGCTACTGTTTTCCTCTCCTTTAAAACAAACCTGTTAACTTGTTAATACTCTATATCTCACTAACTCCTTTCACTTTCATTTCTTGAGACTCTCTCTAAGCTTCTCCTTTCACATATCTTGCTACATTTTTTCCCTTCTTTAATCCTTACTTTCAAATTTCTGCCAATTCTTACCACTTCGTCGCCAGAAGAAGTGGTGGCTGCTGCTTGTTTATAGGTACTGTACCTTTTTATGAGATTAGACCAATTGGCACCAGTTTAATTGCCATGGCCAAATGCTATGGAATCCTGGGATTCGTAGTCTGTTGTGGCACAGAGCTCTCTGACGGAACAGGCTCAATATCTCTCCAAACTTTAAATCCCAGAATTGCATCATGACAGCTCAAGCAGTGTCAGGTTGGGCCTCAGTGCCTACCCCAGCCAGCTTTTCGCACCCACCACTCCCCTTCCCTGACTCCTAAATCCTCAGCTGACCCACTGAATTGAATGCTCCCTGGCCTCCATCTTGACCCCAAGGCTCAGGACACAGTGTTGTTGCTTTTTGGTTCCCTGCCAGCCTTTCCTGTTGAGTTTTCTTTCCCCCCACCCTATCTTCCTCTCTCTCTTTTTTTAGGTCCAGGCATTCCTTATATCCCAGGCCAGCCGTTTTGGGATAATCCTACTTTTCCTGTTGTGTGTGACTCATGGCTTGCGGATCCTCCCTTGTCCACACCCAAGCCATTTTCACTGCCTTCTCTTCCACCTCCTCACCTGGTAATCTCTCTCTGCTGTACTGTTTCTGTGGCATGGGCTTTTCCTATCTGTTTCACAAGGATGATGAATTACCAGCAGGTTACTAAGGCCTTCTCTCAAGATTGCTCTCTCCTTGTCTCCCTCACCTGACAGTTGAACTTAGTAGTCAGCCTTGAGAAAGGTTGTACTGTGGGACAATTAATTTCTCATTGCTGGACATGCAGAAATATATACATTTAGACTTGTCCCTCCATATTCACTAGGGTTTGGGCACAAGACCCCCGTGAATGTGGAAAAAATGCGGATAACAAAAGCACCATGTTTTTTTCCTGAGAGGACACCTCTCTAGGACTCTCTAGATCCTCCAGTGCAACTCTGTGGCCAGCGTCCAACAGACACTGACCATAGAGTTGGGTTTGAGGAGCTACAAATGCCTAGTAGAGTATTCTCTCTAGGAATTTCTAGGTCTTTCAGTGCAACTTTTAGTTAAAATTGACCATAGAGTTGCACTGGAGGACCTAGATATTCCTAGAGAGAACATATTAATCAAATCTGTGAATAATCAAAGCCGCAAATATCAAAGCCGCAAATATGGAGGGATGAGTGTGTATGTTGTGTACATGTCTGATAGAGACAATATATAGCTCTAGGTGTAGGCATATAAGCAATTAACAAACAGAATTTGAAAACAGATACCAAAAGCAAAATGTTTCAGCTTCTGCCTTTTTCACTCGCCAAAAATTAACAACCTGGAAGCCTCTCCGATAGTCTTTGTGGTGAAAAAGCTGGGTATAAACACTCTAAACCAAGAGATCCCAAAGTTTGGTGCTCCAGATGTTTTGGACTCCAGCTCCCAGAATTCCTGACTTGGCCAAGCTGACTTGGGCTTCTGGGAGTTGAAGTCCAAAATACCTGGAGGACCAAAGTTTGTGGATCTTTGCTCTAATGAATAAATAAAGATGAAAATGAGCTTCATATAAAGTGGCAGTTTAGCTGGCTTTTATCAGCATTCTTAATGGATTATGGTGTTGTCCTGTAAGGGTGCATCTACACGGTAGAAATAATGCAGCTTGATGCCACTTTAAGCACTATCCCTCCATCCTATGGGATCTTGGAGTTTGTAGTTTTACAAACTTTCTCTTCCAAAGAGTGCTGGCGCCTATCCAAACTACAAATCCCAGGATTCTGTAGGATGGAGCCATGGCAGTTAAAGTGGTGTCCAGCTGCATTATTTCCACAGTGTAGATGCACCACTCACTGAGGCCACATGGAGTTTTTTAGTCTATATACCCAAAAATTCTCCATTTTGTCAAAAATGTCGGAAGGAGATGGCACCTCAGTCCCTGACAGAGACAAGCCAGAGCAGCTGTGATGTTCTAAGTTCATATCTATAGAGAGAGAGGGGGGAGGAGAGAGTCTATTTTAACTTTCTCTCTCTATATATACTTTAAGTCTGCTATCTATAGGATTTGATCCCTTCTGTGTCTTCAGCTCTAGATGACAGTGTCTTTCTCTCCTCAAACGGTGGAACATCAGGAATGAGTAAAGACAAAAAGGAAATGTTCATGCAGTAGTACAAATATCAGGAATATGTATGTGGCTGTATGATGTTGGACTCCAAATCCCACTGATCCTCATCATGCAGACAGACACACATTTCCCATTGACCCTCATCATGTAGTGGACCACACAGATTGGCAGGTATCCCAAGGGCATTTAGTCCATTCTTCTGAATCCACGGCTAAAGCATCCCTGAGAAGTGGCCATCCAACCTCTGCTTAAGAGCCGCCAGGGAAGTAGGGAGGTCCGCCACCATTTCCTTTCTCTTTGTTTGAATGTGCCTTCGAGTTCCAACTTACAATGGCTCTAGGGTAGAGTTTACTTGGTAAGATTTACTCTGAGGAAGTTTGTCGTGACCGTCCATATTCTGAGGAAGTTTGCTTGGCCCATGGTTACTAGTGGTTTTCCATCCACAGTTGGCAATGCCTTGATTAAGGCCAGCCATAGTTGCAAAGAGGAGAATGTAGGCTTTTGAATTCTTCAGACTTCATGGGTCTCTGTGTTATAAAATGCAGTGGGTTTTTTTCCCCTTGCGAAGTGTGGAACAGATTATGGTAGATGTTGTCTTGTCACCTTCAATCCTGGAGCAGTTTGGACTTACGATGTTCTAGGATGTGTCACACTGCCTGTAAAACCAAATTTAGGGTCACTTTCTGACTTGGTTGACTGGGAAATATGTGGTTTTCCTTTGGCTAGAAAAGAAAATAGAAACAGGAGCAGTAGTAGGAGAACAGAAGACAAACCAGAGTAACACAGTTCTTCCCATCACTGTCCCTTTGTCAAATTGACACGAGCCCCAAATGTGAGTCATTTAATTACACTCCGATTCCTGATCCATCTTTGGTTGTGCTACAACACCCCAGCGTGACACCTTGCTTTATTTTTACTGTGGCCTCTCTGCGTAGTATTTCAAACCTCTGACAAACTTGGCTGCCTCTTTGTTATGAATCATCGTGTTTTGTGATGAAATGACCCTTGAGAAATGACAGTTGTGAAAACAAAATGAGGCACACACATGATTGTGTCTCTGTGCGTAGACTCGCATAGTTGCCATACCATAGTGTTGAGTGTCTCAGCCTGGGTGGAAGGTTGCATTCTTGCCAGAGAAGGGTGGTAGTGGTGGCGGCGGCATTATTATTATTAGTAGTATTAGTATTAGTATTATTATTAAAGAAAGTTGGCATGGAGCTGTGACTACTGTATTTCTGCAGCCTGTGGCATTTTTCCAATTGCGGCCTCAAAGAGGCAGGGCATGAAACCCAGCGGGATCTGAGTCACATAGATATTCATGCTCTGCTTCAGCTGTCAGCATGACGGGTTAGGGAGGGTGCTTTTTGCAGAAAGGTGGACAAAACCCTACTCCATGGTAATGTTAAGCTTGGCCCTGTGTCATCTTGGTCTGCTTTCCAAAACATCCTGCCTATTTCGGAGGGTGTGCTATTTTTGACTCTCCTCAAAGAGTGCCGGGCCTGCAGCGCACGGTGGTTAATATGTCCTTTCCGGTTTGGGCAGCTCTCTGTCTCTGTTTTTACTATCCTTTGCCTGCTTTATGCTTTCACAGAAATCGAAAGTGTAATTTGCCTACCTGTTCTGGCGACCATTCAGTCCATGCTTATGTGGAGGGAAGAGCATTAAATGCTGTAGGGATCCTTTCTGAGTAGGTGTATATGAGATCTTTTGGTGACCTTCATACCTCTTGTTCCCTCCGCTGAGCTTAAGGTGATATCCTTTCCATCTCTCACAACAACACTGTGAAGTAGATCAGGCTAAAAGTGACTTGTCCAAGATCATCCATTGGGTTGGTGGAAGCTCAAGGTGGAAGTCTGTTGCTTAGTTTCAACTGAAGTAGAGGCATCCAGTTGATTGTCGTATGATGTGTCGGCACATCTTGTTGTTGTGTGTCAACTAATTTCTGACTTATGGCGACCCTAAAGCAAACCTATAATGAGGCTTTCTTGGCAAGTTTCTTCCAAGGGGGTTTGCTGTTGCCATCCTCTGAGGCTGAGAGACTGTGACTTGCCCAAAGTGGCTTCCATGTCTGAACTGGGATTCAAGGTCTAATCACCAGAGTCACAGTCCAACACTCAAACTACTACACCACACTAGTTCTCTTGTGTCATCCCACAGGTAAATTGAATTAACCCGATGGGTCTACTACTCTAGTTGGGACTGTCAATGGGATTTGGGCCCTTTTTCCCCAAATGGTGGTCCAGCGCTCTACACTGGATTCTGCTGCTGAGTGTTTTATGTCAATGAACAGTTTATTTTCAGGCTGATTAAGACAGTTTTATCATGTTGTAGTTGATGGGCATCCTATCAGCAACTGGTGTGTGAACAGAAAGTTGAATGAGATAGGGCTTCCTCTGAGCTTCAGGGCTCTTCAGTCTACTTGCTGTGAGCTGTAGCCATAAACTTGAAAGCAACGCATACCTTTAAAAAGAATTATTTAGGACAATTACTAAGGAAATGTCGTTTGGTGGTAGAGGGTAGCCACTGTTGGTAGACATATCCCTCATGAGATTGTCCAATCATGTTTTCTGGAAGTCTTATACTACCTCTTCTATTGCAAAGCAACAACAACCTTTCTTTCTGTGTCTAAATTTTGAAACCTTTATTCGTCTGTTGGAGTCTGTGGTTTGTTTTCTGTCCTCAGAACAACCCTATAGGGTAGGTTAGCCTGAGGGAGAGAATGACCTGCCCAGTGTCACCCAGTAAGATTCATAACTCACTCATTGGGGACCTGAACCTAACCAGTTCCTCACTGGGCTCTCTATCAGCCAAACCCACCATGTTGGGTTTGACCATTAAAACAAATTGATGCTAGCTTCTCGGGGCTGTTCATGGAGAATTTGCACCAGGATCCACATGCAAGTGGAGGTCAAAGCCAGAACCAAAAGTGGACAGGACCTCTCTCTCTCTCCCACCTTTTTTGTTACCCCATTTTCCTTTCCTTTTTCTTTTTGACACCCCGTTTTCTCCCCCCTTTCAGTTTGAATCCCTGCCCAGCAGTCTGTCAGAAGAAGATACTGTATTATTTTTGCCAAAGGAGTTTCTGAACTGATGCTAGGAGCAGACTTCGGAAATTGGGCCAAGGCCCTTGTGAAAATAAGCGGAGGATCGCAAACTCCCTGCCCCTTGTGCGGCTGTGCTCCCTGAGGATGTGACCCACTAAGCCCAACCAACCACAGTCCTTTGATGAGCTTAACTAGTTATAATAGTTCCAGCCGGGAGACTCTGCACCGTGTGCTCCCAGCATGGCATTAGGCATTTCTGCAGTTGTTTCTTGGTGTTGATGACTTAACATTTCTAACTTATCATGGGGTTTTCTTGACAAGCATTGCTCAGAGGGGGTTTGGCATTGCCATCCTCTGAGACTGAAAACATACAACTTGCCCTAAGTCACCCAGTGGGTTTCATGGCTCAGCAGGGATTCGAACCCTGGTCTCCAGGGTCGCAGCCCAACAGGCAATGGCAACCCCCCTCTGATGGAGCTTCATCTTTTAATCCATTTTTAAAATCCAAGCAGTTACAGAAAGGGGGAATGAGTCACTCCAACTGCAGCAGAGATCCAGGAGGTTTGGGTTGTGTTTTTTCTTTTCAAAAATTAATCCTTGTTGAATATCAAGGGCCTAACCTGATAACATTGTCGTGTAGTCAATGGTACACTTTTCTCTCCTCCCGCCCTTTTCCCTTGGCTTAGAAGCTGCTTGGCACCAAAGAGGAGAAGAGTCCGTTGTGGTTTCAGAGCTCGGGTCTTTGACGTCAGCCAGGCGTCTCTTGGTTTCACGGTTCCATTTGTCACTGCTTGTTCAGGCAGCAAAATGGGAATTGCCTCTGTTATATTCAGGCAGTGCTCTCTCTCTGTCTCTCTCTGTATGCGTGTATATATTCCATGCAAGCAGCCAGCGTCAGATTGCTTGGCACTGGGCTTACTCAGGTTTGGGAGAGAGGTTTTGATTTCTTTGGCACCTGGTTCCCTCTCAGCCTTTCGTATAGGATCTTCTGCATTTTGATTAAGAAGTGCCTGTTTCTTTTATAACTGCACAGTTCCCTTGCAAGCTATGGGTTTGTGTGTTTCATATTTCTTTGCCTCCCCTTTTCTCTGCTACCATATATCACAGGTAATGGAAGCCCTGTAGATTCATTAATTGCTTTATTTAATACTTGGCAGTGTGAGAAGATGATGGTTGAGCAACTGTGTGGAGGCCAGACTTTTGAGTGGAGATTTGAGCTTGGGTCTTCCTAGTCTTCCTGGGCAGATGCTTTTTCTGCTGCTGTGGCTCTCTTGTTGCCCGCTCCTCTGATTTTTCTACTCTCCTTAACATTTTTCTCTTCCAGCAGGCTAAATGGCAAGGTGCCTCTGGAAGAATGCCTTGTGCCAAAGCTGACGTTGTAACTGGCGCTCAGGGCTGCCTCATGCTTGAAGCACATCATGCAAACAGGCACACATGAAATCTGGTGCATTTTCCAGTAATAAAACGTGAGCGGGCCCACATGAAATTCGGTGTGTTTTGCAAAGATAAAACATGAATGGACACATCTGGTGTATTTTGCGGTGGTAAAATGCAAATGAGCACACATGAAATCCAGTGTATTTTAGCATGGTAAATCACGTATGAACATATCCAGTGTATTTTGCCATGGTAAAATCCAAATGGGTGCACATGAAAGCCAGTATTTTGTTGTGATAAAACTTGAATGGACACGCAGGAAATCCAGTGCATTTTCCAGTGATAAAACGTGAATGAACACACACAAAATTCGGTGTATTTTGCAGTAAAAAAATGTGTCACTGGTTGTTCGGGCAGCAAAATGGGAATAGCCTCTGATATATTCAGGGAGTGTTCGTTTTCTCTCTCTCTCTCTCTCTCAGTGTCAAATTGCTTGGCGCTGGGCTTGCTCATGTTTGGGAGAGTCATTTTGATTTCTTTGGCACCTGATTCCCTCTCAGCCTTTTGTATAGGATCCTATAGGATGAAACCAGGGCTGCTGCAGACAGCTGGGTTTGCTTAATTGCTTAGCCGACAAGAGTTACCGCGGGTGTCACGACAACATCGGTTGTTAAGAGGCCTGCGAAGAGCGTGGGCGGGCGGTGGCGGCGTGGAAGCGTGTATTCCCCCAGCCGAGGAGAATTAATACTGTAGGAAGAGCAGCGTTGGCCTTCCAGATGTATCCCTCCCACTGGCTTTCATGTAAAACCCTCAGACATGTGTTTCCCTCCCGCCTCCTGCTTTCCTGAAAAGGAAGGCTGCACAGTTTTCCTAACGAATCAGTCGTGAGTAGTTCAGCCCATCTGAGTAAAAGGAGGCGTGCGAGGCCAAAGATGAGTCCTCCTGGCTGTAATTCCCCCACCCGCTCCTCCGTGACTCAGAAAGTATTTTCTGCAGTTGACCTGTGGCATTAATGGCAGCTGTGTTTGGAGCAAGTTTTTCATCTTCTGTGTCACTCCTCGGCAATTTCCATCAGGGCTTCCCTCCCCTCCTGCAATGGTAACCCAGAAGAAGAGAGACCCAGCCAGTCTATTTTATCACGCTTTTCCCTGACAACCAAGACTGGGTGATATCTAAAACCATGCACTCAGAACTAAAGAACAAGGTGCCTCTGGGCATATTCCAAGCCTGGGGTTTTTAGTGCCAGCCTGGTGTAGTGTAGTGATTTGAATGTCAGACTAGGACTCTGGGAGGCTGGGGTTCAAAATTTTATTCATCCCTGGAAACCCCACTTGACCACCTACAGCTTGGTTTAGTTGCACTCTTTCCCCTTTCAGAGGAAGGCAATGCCAAACCCTTAAAGAAAATGCCATAATAATAATTATATTTCTTTATATCCCGCCCTTCTCCCAAGACTGGGACTCGGGGGCGGCTTACAACATTAAAAAACACCACACAGTATAGGCTTGCCATTAGTTGGAGTTGGCATGAAAGCACATAACAATAGAGCCGTGGATGGAATGTTGAACCAGGACTCTGGCAGACCATGGTTCAAATCCCCATTTGGCCATGAAACACTATGATAGGGTTGCCGCGTTTGAAATGGGGTACTGGGTAAACTGCCAAAATGACAAATAGCTGGGCTCTAGAGTGTCTGTGTGTGCACTGTATGCCTTCACAACAACAACAACAAAGATTCACCATAATGACTTGAATGCCCACAACAACAATAAACCCTAATGTAAGTGGAGAAAATTATTTTATCTTGCTGCTGTTAAACAGTTTGGGAATTGGAAAGGCTTTGCACATAAGCTGCAAACTACTCCACCAGTAGATCCTAATCTACCTTCTGCCAAACCCTGAGCCTAGGAGGGATAGCCCCCCTCTGAGAAACTGGTTAGTTTGCCTTTGTACTCCTTTGGGCCAAAGGTCTATTTAAGCCAGAGACATACAGAGTCTGCATTAAGGGCATCTTGATTTTAGCCCTGGAGTGCAAAGGTAGTTGGTTAGATCATTGTAAAGATATCCCAGGCTTGTCCCAGTGAACTCCATTTGCCCTGGGGTGCCAGCGAAGTACAGAAAAATCGCTATTTAAGCGTATGGTAATGGCTTCCCAGGTGTGTTTCAGGACTCCACCCAGACCGCCAGACTAGTTATGAGCAGACAGCTGCATTTTACATTTTCAAAAGATCATACATTTTGACCTTTCTTCCTCCCAGCAAACTTAGGGGCTGCCTCAGGTGAAACCTAAAACCACCAGATAGGACTTAATTTGAATGCTTTTCATCCTCTTGGGCAACCATGGCCTCATTTGCACTGCAGAAATAATGCGGTTTGACACTAAAGCTGTGGCTCAATGGTATGGAATTCTGGGATTTGTAGTTTGGTGAGCTATTTCACCTTCTCTGGCCAAGAGCTCTGGTGTTGGTGCCACATCAAACTACACATCCCAGGATTCCAAAGGGTGGAGTGGTGTCAAACTGCCTCATTACTGGAAGTCCAGTAATACATTTTGGTGAATTTTGTTTGTTAGGCAACAGTGATTATCTGAAATCTGGACTCTTGTCTTAAATTTTTTTTAATGTCGACTAGAGAAATTAAGTAGTATCAAAAGACATGGCTGTATTAGTCTGCAAAGAGATCTTGTAGCACCCTTAAGGCTAACTGAAAGAAGTTTGTAACTTAAGCTTTCGTAGACTGGGTCAGCAACAGAATAGACCCAGTCTACGAAAGGTTAATGCTATGAACTTCTTTCTCCCAGTCTCAAAGTGCTACAAGATCCTTTTGCATAGAGAAATTAGGGTTAAGTATGATTTATGTATGTGATGTAGAACGTACGTAATGTGTATTCACATCAACACTGTGGATTGAAAGTGTTCAATAAGCTAAAAATTCTGTGCAGGAGCAGATGAATCATAGTGCATAGTTCACCACTGTAGTGTATACACATGCATTTATTTATACAGTAGTGTTTACACTCCCTCCCTATGGTTGGAAAGCCTGTCAGAGCAGTTTACGTGTCAATAGAAAAACACAACGGCAGGCCCAGCCCTCAGGCTTTTTGTGGAAAGAGCCACTGCACAAAAGGAAAAGTGGATGGGGAGGGAAGAGGAAAGCAAAACATTGCTACCACATGTATTCCCACCTCTCCATTTTGTGGAGCCACCTATGTATAGGCACAGGAGTAACAATGGTGTTAGCAGTTAATATCCCCCAAAGGAGCAAAGTTACCCCTTACTGAGCCACAGCTTTGTTACTAGGAAAAGAAACAAGTTGCAAATACCCAGCTTAAGTTAATTGTAGCTGGTTGCCTCCAAACTTTGGGTACCCTCCTACCCATGTCCCTGGTTACGATGGGTGAAATGTTAATTTCATGATTACTCAGGTTTTGTACATGACTCCTAAATCGAGGAAATGAGTCTGAAATGGTAAACGTCCTATTTGTATTTGAGGGAGGAAAGCTTAGTTAATAAATGTCCTCTGTGGAGGCCTGGCGTGGGCACCACAGCTGTACCAAGTGCCGGCTTGGGTGCTACAAACTTCTTCAGGGCTTTCCCCCTCCGCCCACCCTTTTTTGTGGGCTGCCCGTGAATGTCATTGCCTGTTGACATCTTTTTTTAATCATTATTAAAGGTTAACCACAAAGGATGAGTAAGGCACAGCGTTAATGGCAGCCCTGGGAGTCAAACCCTCGAGACGGGTGGGCAGGCCGCCCATTCAGCCCACCCTTAGTCATCTCTTGGCTCACGGAAAGCCTAGACGGGGGAGAAAGGTCTGTCTGTGAAGGGCATGGCAACGCAGATGCCAATTTCTGAGCTTGTTGGCCAGTCTTAAAGTTCTCCTAATAGTAGCTACACGGTTATTAACTGCTGCCTGTGATCTGGCCATATTAATTCAGTGGTTACCGGTTAGATTCCACCAGAGACTGAATGGGCTTTTAAAACAGGGATGGGCAATATCTAGAGGTTTGGTGGGCTTCAGACTTACCCCTGTTACGTCTCACAGGGTCATATTCTCAGTACCCCAACATCCCATTTTAAACTTAAAGGCCACCCCTGTTCCTTCTAGGAGTTGCAGGGGGCAATTTCATAATATGGAACTTGGAGAAGAGCAGTTGAATGTGTATTTTCCTTCCTCACCATTTACAAACATCAAGGTGTTTTGTCAAAGCAAACTGACTGCTGTTGACTTGCCCTCCTAATGTGATTATCTTTTTCCGGTTGTCCCTAAAACCCACCTTTTTCCCCCTCCCTTTGTTTCAGGACAAACACCATGATGCTGCTCATGAAATCATTGAGACCATTCGGTAGGTATTAAGACAAATCTGTGTCAAGACGTTTCTCTCTTCTCCTCCCTTTTCTGCAATGCCATGTCTCAGGGAATGGGTCTCTTGATACTGGAAGAGGAGAGAAGCAGAATGAGGGCTTTGTTCTTGCTTAATATTTTATTCTGGCTGTGCAATAACAAAGTCTTGCAATACGGCGGGTGTTTGTCCATGTGAACCGAAAATAAAATCTAGCTGTTGGGTTAGATGAAATCAGGAGCCTCATGCCAAATCCCACTGCTTGTCATTTTATATCTCCTGGTCTGTGACTGAAATAAAATTGTGAATAGCGTCATTACTTGCCATTGTCTGCTCTGATGGATCCCTTGGGTCTCTGGCAGAATATTTTTTTGCCTCTTTTGTCTCCTGATCCTTTTAACCAGGTGTACCAAAGATGGAACCTGTGCAGCTTTTGCATGCAAAGTGCCAACTTGACTTGCTGAGTTATGGCCCTCTGTATAAGCAGCCTGAGTTAGGCCCTTGGCCCACATAGCCCAGGACAGGTATACCTCACTTAATAGAGTAGATGTGTTCTTAGACATGACTTCTTCAGCAGAAAACTTGGTCCTGGAGGTCAATTAAAACATGGGGGAAAATAGGAATAGGTTTGTGCCCCCAAACTATGAGTGGTTCCAACAGGTTTTCAGAAAATTTGTTACTCAAACCATGTTGGTAGAGTTTAAAGGCATAGCCATTTTAGTCTGGGGAATCAGAATGCAAAGCGATCTTGTAGCACCTTTGAGACTAACTAAAAGAAAGCAGCTGGTAGTATGAGCTTTTGTAGACGTCAGTCTACTTCCTCAGATGGATGCACATGTTAAAAAAACCCAACCAGGTCAGGTAAGCCTTCCATAAGTAAATGAAAACAATTGTTATGATTTCCATTTTGGTGACCAAACATACAGATCTGTGGTTTTTAGTATGTTGGGGCGGCAGTAGTTGGTGAGGCAGCCTTATCTGCTCTATTCTTATCTTTCTGTTTTATTATATATTGTATATATATAATAGGGAGGGAAGAACTCAAGCATGGGCCCTTAATGGTGTGAGCTTGTGTAGCCTGGTTTGAACACCGGCTGAATAAAAAACATTTGGAAGAGAGAAGCAGCTCAGTGGATCCAGCTTCTCAGGAAAATAGATAGGGCCCCTTTTTTCTTTTTGTGCTTGTTCTTTAGGGTAGTGGAACCTGTTACTTATTTTGTAACTTGCAGAGGTAGTTGTCTAAACTTTATATCTCAAGGCAACTCTATTCCTCCTTCCCCTAATAAAAGAAATCAGAATTAACTCAGTCTCAGTTGGATGGACTGTTATCAGTGGGTAGCAGGAGAATTTCACATTCTCCTGAAGGGAAAGGGACTATGAGCCTTTATTCTTCTCCCCAAAAGAGTGCTTTTTCATAAATAATCCAAATCAAAACCACCATTGACCTTCTAACTAAGTAGGAGTACAATAGGTCACATTGAATAGCCAGGACTAGAGGAGAAAGAATGTCATGTGTGACTTTTAAAAAAGGGGGAGAGAGGGAGAGAAAAAGAAGCAGGAGACCTTCATGTGGGGAATTCATGCAGCCTCAGTCCAGAGCAACTGCTTGTTCAGGACTTTGGTTCATATGTCTCTTTTCGAAGGTGGAAGAATAAGAGAGCATTTATTGTTGCAGGTCAGAGACCTCTCCTTACTTTATTATTGGAGAACTATTCCTAAATTAAGGTGCAACTGTGCCACTCCAAAGTGGTGATCCATGAGCCATCAGCTCCCAGTCTCTGGACAGTTTCCTGAAAAAGAGATCATTTTAGCTAGTAACCACAATTATGGTGCTGGTCCCTGGCACTTTGGAAACAGGAAAATGTCAGTTGCTCACATCAGATTGCTTAGGAGGCATGGATGTGCATCATTCTGTTGGGGATGTGTAACCCTCCAGAGTTAGTTAGATGCCCAGTGGCAACTGCAGCTCAGCTATCGAAGAGCACACTTTTGCAGACGTCCATAGAGTGATCTCAACTTCACAGCATTAATGCAAATGGGTATTTACTCATCTCTACCTTAAAAATAGCCACCTGTTTGGTCATCTGTGGTGATTAAGAATGCTTCTGAGTCATCAGCCAAGGATGCTTTTCTAAATCAAAATAGGCTCCTTTGGCCTTTCTGGCTGCTGGTGCACTGCATGCAGTTGGTACCAACTGTGTTTGGACAGGTAATCAAGCATTAAAAAAAGGGGGATAAATATAGTGGAGGAATTGTGGGGGCTTATCTTTCCAGTCTTATCTTTATTCTTTTCTTTTTCAGGTGGGTCTGCGAAGAAATTCCAGACCTCAAGCTCGCTATGGAAAACTATGTTCTAATTGACTACGATACTAAAAGGTGAGCAGAAGGCGGTGATTAGTTGTTCCGCAGAGTGACCTGGCATACCAGGGCTAAGTAGGACACATTTAATTGGGCCGATGAGTGGCAGCTGTTATCACAAAAGGAGCACTCTTTACCAAGGAATCACATCAAGACATGCTTTGAGAGAGGCAGTGAGTTGTTTGGTCATGGAAGAGGCAAAGAAATGGTTTCAGCTGCTGGAAGAAACTGCTAGAAATGAACGTGCATAATTCTTCAGACTTTATTTCTATTCTGAACTGTTGTTGTGTTCCATCAAGTTAGCTTCAGCTTATGCTGACACAATGAATACGGAGTTCCATGAGACCCTATTATTAACTGGTCTTGCAAACTCAGGGCAGTCATGGCATCATTGGCTGAGTTAATCCACCTGTACCACAGGTTTCCTCTTTTCCTACTGTCTTCGGTTTTACCCAGCATTATCATCTTTACTGGTAAATCACGTCTTTTTGTGCTGTGTTCAAAGGCTCAAAAATACAGAGGCTGTATTTGCACTTTAAACCAGGATTTCCGATTTATCTTGGCTTCCCATGAAGGAGCTGGTGGGTTTGTGTAGCCCATTTGCTCCCCACGTCAAACCAACCAACCAGCAAAACATTCTTCTGTTACGGGTGGGATGCACAGGGCAGGTCTCATCCATTTATCTCAATGCATAGGCAGCCTATGCATTCAATGTATAGGGAAGAGACTGTCTGCTACATATTCTGCCCAAGATATTTAAATATATTAACCCCCAGTTGCAGAACAGCACTTTCTGCACTACTGAGATTACAGTTAGGAGTGATTGTTATCCATCTTGAACAACAAATTTATAGCCAATGCCATCAAAACAATGAAGGCGTTGCATGTTCTCTCCCAGCAATTTATCAGGCTGTTCATCCCATCCCCAGTACATCACTCCTCAATATTTAGCATTGCACCCCTTTTTAGGAGCAAGCAGGCAGGTTTAAGCACCTCGAGGCTGAACTGAATCTGAAATCATTCTTGTCTATGTTCCTGTTCTTTGGCTTTTGAGGAAAGTAATTCAATGCTTGGCAAGCCCTATCACATACAGAGTTGAGGCAAATACTAAATCCTGTGTAGAGTGTAATTACTATGTTAAACATTAACTGGGTTGGACTCTGTTTCCATCACGTTGAGGATGTCTCCTCACGGTCGAGTGTATTTTACTCCATTTTGCTTCAAAGGCCCGTGTTCCCAACAGAGGAGATAACTTTAACCTTGCTCCAGATCCTCATGGATTAAATTTCTCAGATATTGGCTGCAACAATATAGTCCGTGGGAGCTGCTGTTATGCCTGAAGGCTGTCCTAGTTGCAGCAATTCCAACATTAGTTGAAAAGCTCCTACGCTTTCTATGAGCCCCCAAAGTTAATTCATTTACATTAGTGTTGGGGGGGGGGAGCTTTAAACATATTAAAGTTGCCACTGGGTTAACCATTAACATTAGAAACCGTAAAAGTGTCAGAGAAAATGACACCTACTACTTTGGTTGGCATTATTGCCTACAAGATGATTGTTGGCCTTAAGAGGCCTTCAACCTCATACTTGGCACATGGGACAAATTTCACAGCCTGATTGCTGGATGGGAATGGAGGGATTTATTTATTTGAGGAAGGCTGTCCTTAAAGTGTGATACCTATGCTGTACTATTCATCTTTGCTAACGACTTGCCACATCTCTTCCCTTTGTACATTGTTAATTCACCCTTCAAACACTAACAGAGTGGAATAAAACTTGAAAAATCCATATACCGTTAGTGTATCCCAGAATACAGTCAGCTCTCCGTTTTCGTGGGGGAATCTGTTCCGGACCCCCCCCTTTGCAAAAATGGAAACTCGCACATATTCCAGCCCCATAGTCTTGAATGGGGGCGCATGCCTGCAAGTGGCCTCGGGCGCGAGCCCCATTTTATCCCCCTCTGTTTGCTCCTTGAGGGTCGCAGATCTGAAGTCCATGCAAATAGAGAGGCAACTGTATTTTTTGTCAGCTCTTGGTATGATTGTTGTGTGCCTTCGGGTTGTTTCCGACTTATGGCAATCCTAAAGTGAATTTATCATAGAGTTTTCTTGACAAGATTTGTTCAGAGGACATTTCTGTGAGGCTGAGAGTATGTGACTTGCCCAAGGTCACCCAGGGGGTTTCATGGCTGAGCTGGAAATCTAGTCCTGGTCTCCAGAGTCATAGTCCAATACAAAAACCACCATGCTGTGCTGATGCCAGAAGCGATTTATAGCACCACCATTCTTGGGAAGATTTGTTTTAGCTAAGTATAAAACCAGAAATAACTGGGAGCAAAATCTGGGAGTTTTCTCTCACTCTGGATGTGCCCAAAGTGAGAAGGCAGCCCCGACCCATGGTCCCTTGGGGCTGAGCATTTGCTACTGGGCTGTCAAAAGGCAGGCTTCCCGAGGTTGGAATTTGCTGGCGTGACCCAGTTTCCCCCGTGCCGCCTCGGCAGGGGTGCGCTCCATGAGCAGGGCTCCCTGCCAGCAGGTTTGAAATCTGATTATGCAATGGGCACACACACGTGACCCCTGAGGCAGCGCTCCTCCCTCTCTTGACCCGAGATGGTGCTTTAATCCCTTCTCCAGGGCAGTTGAGGGGCTTGCTTTGCAAAATAAAAGACCATCCAGACAACCCCACAGGGAGAGTTCAAGAGCCAGTATAGTGTTGTGGTTTGAGCGTTGGACTCCTGGGATTAGGGTTCAATTCCCCACACGATCCTAAAAACCCAGTGGGTGATCTTGGGTAAGTCACACTCTCTCAGCCTCAAAGGATGGCAATGGCAAACCCCCTCTGAAGAAACTGGCCAAGAAAACCCTATGATAGGGTCGCTATAAGTCAAAAATGACTTGGAGGCACACAACAACAATTCAAGAGGTCTTTCTCTTTTTTGTGTGGTTAGATCATGGATTAGGAGAGGTTTGAGTGCTGGATTCAGGGTTCAAATCCCCACTCAGCCATGAAAAAACACTAGATGAACTTGAGCAAGCCACACTCTGAGCCTCAAAGGAGGGCCATGGAAGGCTTTCCACTCCACCTCATGCATCTGAGAAAGTAGACTCAAGTCTATGGAAGTTTATGCTATCAACTTCTCTCTTGGTTAACCTCAAAGGTGCAACATATAGAACTGGCCAGACTTCAGACTTAAACATATAACACAAGAGTAAATACAAACGTAACACAAACGTGCCCTGAATTAGCTCACTGAGATGTGAATAGCAACCAGGTAACATTGCTAGAAACAATATGTTGATAACAAAATATTTTAACCCCTACACAAGATGAATGCAAATAAACAATTAACAAAATGTATAATGTTATATAATATTATTGCTGCAGTGGCAACGTTGCATTAATATTGTCATAAATGTCATTACATTTTGTTATAATTACTTGTTATAGTTGCATTGTCAGATCATTTATTTGTATCCATCTTGTGTATGGGATAACTTTTATTTTTAAAGCACTGTTATATGTTGCTTTAAAAAAAGCTCTACTGTGGAAACAAGTATTAGGGTAAGGTTACTTAATGATTTTAATTGTGTGTTTGTGTATATTTGTATCCTTGATAAGGAAGATCCATATGGAAACAAACCAAGCACTTTTAAAACCGTTGCATCTCCAGACCTTTTTGTTACATTTTTGGAACTGTCACCCCCAGCATGCTGAGTTTTACTACATTGTCAAGTGCCTTCAAGTCAACTCGATCTTCATGGTGATCCTATCCTAGCATATCTTTAGCTAGATTTACTCAGAGGAGAATAGAGTGAGAGGCTGAGAGAGTGTGAATTGCCAGTCATGTGCTGGGTTTCTGTGGCTAAATGGGAATTTGAACCCTTGTCTCCTAGAACCCTATGCAAAGAGATCTTGCAGCACTTTTGAGATTATCTGTGTAAGTTGTAGTATAGGCTTTTGGAGACTGGTCTACTTCCGCAGATGCATGAAGATGTCTACAAAAGCCTCTGCTACGACTCCTTTCTTTTAGTTAGCCTCAAAGGTGCTTTAAGATCCCTTTGCATACTGGTTTTCCAGACTAACATGGTTATGTCTCTGAGACCTAGAGCGTTAGTCCCAACTCAAACCACTACACCATGTTAACTCCTACCTTTAAGTAGACCTTGGTTTATGGTGACCTTTTCTTAGATTTCCTAAGCAAGATTTATTCTGAGTAGGTTTGCCATTGTGAGTGTTTGACTTGCCCAAGGCCCACCTAGTGGGTTTCCATGGCTGACTGGGGACTTGAGCCCTGGTCTCTCAGAGTCCTAACCAAACACTCAAACTTCTGCAGCTCCTTCCTGCATTTTGACACCACTTGCTTTGGGACATGCGAAGATTTTTTTGAGAAAATATGGTCTGGGGAGTTGCGTGGAGACTGGGATGTTTCTTGTATTGGCTTCCATGGGGTGTGTGCGTGATGGGATGTATATTCCTAGACACCTCAAGAGAGCATATTGGTCCAGTTAATTGACTTGTCTTCCCTCCTCCTACATTTTCAGCTTTGAAAGCATGCAAAGACTTTGCGACAAGTACAACCGCGCCATCGATAGCATTCACCAGTTGGTATGTACCCCTCGCCGTCCTGCTCAGCTCTGCTTTACTTTTGGCTGGACAAATGATTTCAAGGCCAGCAAGCTGCTTTGATGGTAGTAGTGCTTTAAACACAATCGGTTATACACATGTGAGATCCAGTGCAACAAAGCTGGTGTATATTTATACTACCCTCTAACTGGTGTATAAGATCTTGGCCTGGCTCTGCCTAGGGCCATGGATAAAATAAAAACTCTAAATCAGCCTTTCTCAACCTTTGTTTTTGCCCTGGAGGAACCCTTGAAATAATCAGGTCTCAGGGAAGCCCTGCAAAAAAAAAATTACTTCATCTGTAGTGTAAAATATGCTCAATTTATTTTAAAATCATGATCTCTCGAGGAATCCTTTATGACCTGTGGTTGAGAAACCCTGCTCTAAATAAACAAACATACTCTAATTGATCCTGCTATATTCTCATTTACTCAAAACACTAACAAAAATTAAAATAGCCATACTGAATGTTATCCCTTGGCCAAAACTGACAGACAGTGGCTCTTTGTCAATAAGAACCAATCCATTATATCAAAACCTATGTTTCCCCCCAGTTTTCAGTGCAGGCTCTCACCATCTCAATTCTGAAGAGCTCAGCTTCTTTTGGACAAGAACATTCCTCCTGTCCCATAACTTTTAGGCGTAACACTTACTTTCCAGAAATAACTGCAGGGTTTATTAAGTGCAGGTTTTCTGTGGCTTACAGACTCCTTTTAAAATAACTCTCCTGAAAGTGTGTCATGGCAGTAGTCCATGGGTTTAAGAATTCCTTGAGTTCATTAATACAGATGAGTGGAATTTCTCTGCTTCACATGATCTTTGTGATGGATGGGGTGGAAGAAGGGAAAGCCGTATGTGTGTGCATGTGTTTTTTAAAAAGTAGCTGCATTTTCTCAGTTTTTTGGGGGGAAATGAACTCCTGTTTTGAGTAGATTGCAAGCTTCAGTTTCAGTAGATTTGTCAATACAAACTTTGGTTTATTGCTTTGTATAGTCAGATTTTAATCTGTAGGCTTCAGAGTCTAGTCTAGGGTTACCTTTGTCTGATCCTGTGGTTGGTGTGGTTCTGGAGCATTAACAGCGGTAGAAGAAGGAATCGCTCTTCCAAGCTATAAGTGGTCATCATCTCACACTGCTATTCCTCAAATTCAGAGGTTCTGCCAAACCGCGATTTTGTTGAAGCTTAGCTACAATTCAGCGTGAAGTCTGAATTGATGAGCTGTGGTTCGCCTCCAGCAGCACACCAAAATAGAAAAATTACAATTTTGTTGTGGATTTGCAAACCATGGCTGGCACTAACTACATAAGAACATAAGTAGAGCCATTCTAGAACGGACCACGAACTTCCAGACAAGGATCATGGGGAGTTTTGTGCTTAAAAAGTGACTTTGGATTTATATGAGAACAAGTACGATTGCAAAATAAAGAGGCTAAGAGGGGTTTTCTGATTGTTTTCCCCCTCTACTTCTGTTGTTCTCTAGTGGAAAGGTACCACCCAACCCATGAAACTCAACACCCGGCCTTCTAATGGGCTCCTTCGCCACATTCTGCAGCAAGTGTATAACCACTCGGTGACTGACCCAGAAAAACTCAACAACTATGAGCCCTTTTCCCCAGAGGTTTACGGAGAGACCTCCTTTGACTTGGTGGCCCAGATGATCGATGAGATTAAAATGACAGAGGATGACCTGTTTGTAGACTTGGGCAGTGGTGAGTGATTCCACATAGTTCCTCTCCTGTACCCAGTCCTAAAACTTGCATAGAAATTTGTTTTCTGATCTCTTCAAAACCATTTTTGAAAAACTCATGCATACAGTCTGTTAGAAGGATATCCCCCCCCCCCCCCCCCCCCCCCGCTGGCAATATAATTCCTGACCCTATTTGTTCTTTGAGGTTGTTTCTTGGACCTGATTTCCTTTCCATACATCCCAGTGTTCAACAGCTGTCACTTGCTGTTAATGATGCCAGGTTGGAACTTACATTATGATCACTGGAATCCAAGGTTTAGACTCCAAATTAGAACTGGAAACTATGACGGGAAGCAGTTTTCCCATTCTAGTGGAAATGAACCTCGACTTGCTGTGACTATAATTGACATGATTGGATATGCATAACCTCCATCTGTCCCAGTTTGGCAAGGACAGTCCCAAATAATCCTCTCTCTTTCCATTTTTGCAGTTCTAAAATTTTCCAGTTTCTCTCTCCTTTTCCCACTTTGTCCCTTTGCCCTCAGTTTGCTTCAGTTGCTAGAAACTGAGTTCAAAGTAGCTTGTGCTGTTATCTCAGCAGAAGGAACAAGAGGAAGGGGGAAAGTCTTGCTTTTCTCAGTCGACTCAGGCAAAAGCAAACCGCTGTAGCCTCTTCCGGCTTGTGTGTTCCTCCTCATTAATACCTTTTGCTATCAAACAAGCACCGATGTTGTTTGGTCACAGATGTCTCAGTTTTCATCTGTGAAATGTTGGAGGGCTTGGATGTGGTTGCCTGCAAGTTATTAGAGAGCAAGACTGGATGGGTGGAGAATGAACACCTCTGTGTTCTTCTTAAGCCACTGGAGTCCCATATCCCAGAATGGACAACGGTGCATCCTCCTGGGGTCTTGGAGGCTGGCCGTCATTGGAAAAAAGAACACCTTTATTGACTCATCTGTCCTTCCTGTATGAGGGTCTTTTTCATGGTGTGTATGTATGTGGGGGACACAGGAAAGTCTGAGGGCATGAGAGCACCATCTACATCGTGTCTCTTGACTTTGCCCATTGTTTCCCTATCCAAACAGATGTTGTAGCTAGACTCCCCATGGTGTTTGCTTTGCGGACTCAGTTCTTCCATCACAAAAGCTCCCCAGCTGTACACACCACTGCATCAAGGCTTTATATTAAGCCACTCTTTTTAAGTATCAGGTTACCCATTACCTCTTGCTGCTAGAGTAACTGCAGAGATTTAATGACTGCCTTTCCTGGAGTCCATGAATGTCACTGGACAAAGGGAGAAGCGTTTCCTCTCCCCATCTTCTATATGTGGCGTTGGTGGTGTTGTGTGCCTTCAAGTTGACCCTAAGGCTAACCTATCATGGAGGTTCCTAAGGAAGGAAGGAAGGAAGAGAAAATTGTTGTGTGCCTTCAAGTTGTTTCCAACTTATGGTGACTCTATGGAGAACCTCGCATGGCTTTTTTTTTCTCAGCAAGATTTTTTTCAAGAGGCTCAACCTTGGCCTTCCTCTGAGGCTGAGAGAATGAGACTTGCCCAAGGTTACCCACTGGGTTTCCATGGCCAAGTCGGGAATCTAACCCTGGTCTGCATAGTCCAACACTTGAACCACTATGCCATACTGGTTCTCTGGAGAATGAAAGAGAGACTCTTATGAGCTGTTCTAGACTAAGCGATGGCTTAGACCGGTGGGTGAACCCACATTCAGGTGGGTTGAAAAGCCAGCATTTTGAGCACTTGCAAACCTCACTCTGTAACTCTGAGGGCCATGGTGGCTTTCGTTACCCTTTTGGGCGTAGGTAGCCTGGTGACCTCTAAGCTGCTTTTTCAATATAGTTCCCATTATCCTTGACTACCAGGTTGGGTTTGTAGTAAAAAAAACAACATCTGGAGGAAAGCTCCTTTACTTCCTCTGTTTCCTGGCTGGACCATTCCAGCCCGCTCCACATGGGCCCACTCCTTTGAAGACTGCATCTGGAAAATGTTGATTCAGAATGTGGCAGCCAGACTTTTTCTTTGGCACCTGAAGCCTGGACCGTTTACTTCTGATCTTACCTTGGCTTATGTCGGTTCCCCATTTTCTTCTCAGCTGAATTCCAAGTGGAGGTTGTAGCATTTGAAGCAGTGTGCTATCAGTGCTCCTGTGGTGTGTTTTTAAGAAAGGTTCCTGTGAGTGAAACCTTGGCTTTAAAAAAACAACAACAAAATTTTCATATAAAATGTCATATTGGCAGGCTTTAAATGAGCAGCAGCCACAAGAGCTCCTTTCTAAGTGCTTTGTACTGCATTTGCAAGAGAGAGCTTACAGTCGAATGAGTCATGCTTGCGTTTCTGCCTTCACAGAGGGGACACATTTTCAGAACTTCACTGATAAGCTTGCAGTTGTCTTTCTTTGTACACCCTCCCCGTCTCCACTTGGCTTTTAACAGAGCTGCAGCTTAGGCCCAAAGTACTTTAAAGACTGTGTCTCCCTTTATGTAGCTACCAGAGTCTTAAGATCTACAAGGGAAGGCTTTATATCCATCCTGCCACCATTACAGGTCTGTTTGATGAGGACATGAGAGACAGGGCCTTTTCAGGGGCTGTTCCCACCTTGTGGAGTTCCCTTCCATGGAAGGCTAAACTGGCCCCCTCTTTACTCTCTTTTTGCTGGTAGGCAAAAATCATCTTGTTCAAGCAACTGCTCATGAGGAGGCTTCTTATGACAGTGTGTGGCTACTTTAGTTTTAATTTGCACATATTTTAAAAGAGAGTTTCCTTGGGGTACTGGCAATTCTCTTGCACAAATCTACTATAGCCATAAATGTGATTTTCTGCTGTGCAGGCCTGCTTTGTTGTGAATCAGTTATGATGGAGCAATTCTAATTTTAATAATGCGGTGTTTTAATTTATTGTTGCATTTTTGTGCAATTTTGTTTTATTGCTGGTGAGCCACCTTTGGTCCCACGCTGGGAGGAAGGTGACGTATAAATGCAATAAATTAATAATTAGTTCTTTCTCCATCTTTCTCTCCATCTCCCACTATCTATTGCAACCCCTTTCCATCTCAGGTGTGGGTCAAGTTGTTCTACAGGTAGCCGCAGCCACAAACTGCAAGCATCACTATGGTGTGGAGAAAGCGGACATCCCGGCTAAATATGCTGAGGTATATGCTTCTTTGGTTTAAATGAGGGAGTGTGTTGGCAACTGTATGTGGCACGTAAAGATATGTTCAGAGGAGGCTTCTCACTGCCTGCCCTTAGTGTGGCTTGCTTATGGTCAGCCAGTAGGTTTCCATGGCTGACTGAGCAGGGATTCAAACCTGGTCTCCTTGCTGTTCAAACCTTGAGACCACTATTCCTCACTGTCCCTGTTGCCTGACATCTTTTCAACATAGTAGGGCTGGGTTGAAAACATGACTGTCCAGTTTACTAATGGCAAAATGTTTTGTTTTGTGTGTGTGTGTATCTCCCATCTGGTCACACTTTTGCAGACGATGGACAAAGAATTCAGAAGGTGGATGAAATGGTATGGGAAAAAACATGCAGACTACACAGTGAGTGAAACTGAACCACAGAGTTTATTTCGAAAAGTTTCCTTTAAGTAATAAGCATCCCTTCTTCCCTTTTCTGTTTGTTTCTCCTTTTCTTGCTCGTCGCAGAACCCAAAATATGGATGACTCCATTGGAAAAATTAGGCAAGAAGTATGTTATTGCCTGCTTCTGAGGCTGAGAGAGTGTGTGACTTGCCCCAAGTGGGTTTCCATGGCCAAGCAGGGATTTGAATCTTAGTCTCCTGAAGTCCAAGTCCATAACATCACACTGGCTTTCTCATATTTTAACTAAATAAATGGAGATGGGGTTCCAAATTTGTTGGGGGGAAGGAGAGTAACTTCATATAGCGCTCCCTTCCATACTACACATTTATAGTGCTATTATTCCACTTCAACTGCCATGATAGCATCCTGGGGAATCCTGGGATTTTCACTTTAGGGAGGGGAGCTTGGAAGCCAGAGAGCTCTAATGCCTCCCCAAATTACAAACCCTAGGATCCCATAGGATTCAGCCATAGCAATTAAGGGGGGGGGGATTGAAGAGCTATAGTTGCGTAGTACGAAAGGACTGCAGGTTGTACAAATAACGTGGGAAGATAGAACTTATCAGCTGTCCCCCAGTAACCTGTAACTAAGGCATATTGTTGTGATGAAAGTGTAAGAAATTTATTTTCTGACCCCCTTTCCCAACACATGCACACCTTTCTAATGGATCTTTGCTTCATTAATTGTGGGTTTCTGTACCTTCCTCCTCCTTCCCTTCATCCAGCAAGGACCGTTTAACGGCAATAAATACAAAACTAAAAGTCAGCGGGACACTAGTTTGTTCCTGAAAGACATGCTCAGCGCCCTTTTTTTATTTGATTTAGTTTTAAGCGGGAACTTTTTGGCCGCCTAGTTATTTGAAAATAGCCCTGCAACGCCTCCTGTGGCTTTGAGACAGAGCCTCACGTTCCGCAGCTTGGGACTCCTACTGCTCTTTATTTTGTTTTCCTTTTTTTTTAAAAAAAAGAAAGAATATTATTTTAAAAATAGCCCTGTGTGCTATCCCAGACAGAACAAACAATTCTTTGTGAGCCAAACGTTTTGCACGGAGACTGCTGGAAGGAGATTTTCTCTCGAGTGTGCATTTCTAATGCATTCCGCCAGCCAGCCAGACTGGCCACAGTCCTTCCTACTGGGAATACGGTTCCTTTTTCGGTAGGGGTGCATTGTGTTTTATTGGTTCCTTTTTCAGGTTTGTTTTGGAATCCAAAATTCCAGAAAAGCTGACTTCTGGAAAGCTCCTGCTTTCTTAATTCGCTCTAAGCCTTCCCCTGGCTTCACATTTTCCCTCATCCCTTTCATTGGGGTATCAGCCAAATCTACTGTGGCCATGAATGTGATTTCCTTCTGTGCAGGCCTGCTTTGTTGGGGAGTTGGGGAAGATGGAACGATTCTCCCTAATGCCAACATAAGGAAAATTCCTGCAGAACTGGCAGATTCTCCCTGTAAATATCTGGGATGCTACACCCTACAGATTTCAGGAGAGCCCCTTCTCTCTGTTCTACTACGTTCCCAGGACATTTGTTGGGGAAAAGGGACAGGGTTTTCTAGGATGGCTGTCTGCCTTCCCAGGGACATTTGTTGTGAACAAGAAAGAGGGCCTTCTCAGTGACTGTTCCCAGACTTCGAAACTCCCACCGTAGGGAGGCTAAGATGGCTCTGTCTACCTTCCCAGGAACGTTTGGTGGGAAGAAGGGAGAGGACTTTCTCAGTGGCTGCTCCCAGACTTTGGAACTCCTTCCTGAAGGAAGTTAGGAAGACTCCTTCTACCTTCTTAGGACATTTAGTGGAGGGGTCTGGAAGGTGTTACAGTCTCATAGAGGGCTTCCTAGGCCTCCTAGGTGTTTAATGTGGCTCAGTGGTGTCACTAGGGGGGTGCAGACCGCACCAAGTGACAATCTAAGGAGGGGTGACACCACTGCTTCTCAAAGACCTACCTTTTGGCAGAAATGGGCTGTGGCATTCATATGTTTCCCTTTAAAATGCTTTAAGAGGTGGTGAGAGTGGGGTGAAACTCAGTGGGAGGAGAAAGGAGAGGCCCAGAATTTTTTAAATTTTAAGTTTGAATTTTTTTAAATGAAATTTGATTTTTTAAAATTATTTTAAAATTTACTTTAAAAATCATATTTTAACAAAATATTCACTATATATACTTAAGTACATGTAGGTTGAATGCATGATATTGTAATTTGAAGGTATAATTTTAATATTGCTAGTTGTATATGTCAAAACTATTAGCATGACGTTCATTCGTGTGTAGAAATTAGGGTTTACAAGTAACAATGGTGCAAAAAAGCATTACTAAGTCTTCTGTATAGTGTGAAATGGGAGAATATCAATGGAGGGGTGACACTGTGAGTGACCACACTGGGTGACACCAATCCTAGGGACGCCACGATGTGGCTACCTAGTCTCTCACAGTTGCCCACCTGAGAGAGTATCTCAATAAATTATGGAACAATTGAGTTGTGTTCTGAAGTCGATTTTCATCCAGCCTCTCTTGGCCTGATGTTCCCTCATGGCCTAGGAAGATGGGGAGGAAAAAAATCTTTTGCAGATGGTCTTTCTCATTCATTTCTCACTAAGGAGATTAGGTTTCTACGAATGAGACCAGTGAAAGGAGATTTGGGGAGGGGATGTGTGCCAGGGCAGCAGTTTCTAGGGATGCTGTATATGCAGTCCAACTGTTCTAGTTAATCTGACATGCTGTAATCTTTGTCCTTGATAAAAAGGAGTTGGCTGGAAGAGAGATGCATACCACTGTCATACGCTGCCCCCTCCCCAAATTTCGGTGCCAGGTTTGATGCAGTCATATAATCTGCTTTTTGCAGATGGTTTTTCATTCATGTTAGCAATTGGAGTTTTCCACAGATCTGCTGTGTTGTAGTTTGTGGTGGGCTGAGTGCCTTCAAGATCCCATTGCCTTTCAGCTTCTAAAAGTTTATTTGTCTCTGGTTATGGGGAGGCCATTCTTCCTTGCCAGAGGCAGCCAGGTGACTGATTGTGGACCAGCCATTCTTTCGAAGCATTTATTTATCGTATCTCAGTCCACCAGAATTAATGCAGCTTGACACCACTTTAACTGTCATGGCTTCATCCTACAGAATCCAGGAATTTGTAATTTATTGTGTCACCAGAGTGCACTGATAAAGAAAGCTAAATATCTCACAAAATGACAAATCCCAACAACTTTGTGAGGTATACCATGCTGTCAGAGTGTGGCAACCCCAAGGTTATACATTGAGTGCCAGGGTTGAGGTTTTGAATGCAGGTCTTCCTAACTTTAGACCAGCATTCCAGGGGAGCCTGTGTCCCTCTTGAATGTTTTTAGATTGCAGTTCCCATGATCCCCCACCACCATAGTCAAGGCCAGTGATGATGGGAAGTATAGTCCTAATATCTTCAGGAAGGATGGAAGTTTCTGCCTGCAGCTCTTCCCTACACTGGCTTGAGATGTGGGAAACCCCAACCCCCTTGGACAAAAATGGCATTCTTAATTTGAACTATTATATTGAGCTAGTAATGAAGTTGGTATTAAAACAGGTTGCGCTCCATTTTTGTGGACTCTGTTTTGAGCATCTGTCAGAAATAAAATAACAGGACCAACAAACTTTGGGTTTGCACTGTAGGTTGTTGCAAGAGGTTTGCCCCTTTCTCCTTTCCATTTCAGCAGATGTGCCTCAATATGCCCCAAGGTGATACCTCATCCTTGGTTTTCCTCTCTTCTGTCTCTTTAGCTGGAAAGAGGTGACTTCCTCTCAGAAGAATGGCGAGAGAGAATTGCAAATACAAGGTACGGCGATAGTCGATTTGTGGTTAATCTGGATTTTCAGAAGTAAAATGGTTTCCCCGAAACTCTTCTCCTCCCTCACCTTGGAATGCTTTCATGCCTATGAGGGGCTTTCTGTATGATTTTAGGGCAGAGATTACCCAAACATCTCTCACACACATACACACAATCATACATTGGAGAAACCCAAAGGCATTCTTACAATTCTTGAAGTCTGTCCACCTTTCCACTTCCCTTTAGCCACAAGCAACAGAGCTTTCAGGAAAAAGTTTTACATTAAAATTTGATACTTAAGAAAGAAGAGGAGGGGAGAAGCATGTTTTATGAACACAGAGCCCATTGACGTTTATCTTTCTCATTTTGCTGCAACATCGGTTAAATATTACAATTCCTTCAGCAACATCTGCATGCGATTGCTTTTTTTATTTCACTCTTTCACAAAGGCAGAAACTGCCCCCCACCCAAATATTGAGTTCTGGCTTGAGTTTAACCTGATCAGAGGCCCCTTGAGAAACAATGATCATAACAATGCGAAATGCCCCCCTGTCCCATCTCAACGTATGTGTCACCCCTTTACTCCTCAGTGCTTTAAAGTGATACCAAGATACCTGGCTGTTTACCTAATACTCTTTTGTTTCCTTGCAGTGTTATTTTTGTGAATAACTTTGCCTTTGGTCCTGAGGTGGATCACCAGTTGAAGGAACGCTTCGCAAACATGAAGGAAGGTAATGAGTCGAGCCCACTGCGGCCAGTGCTTTCTTGTGGTTTTGGGGTTTATTTTATGGAAATAAACAAACTTAGATGGAGCAGTGGTCCATGCTCTGTGTTCCAAGATGTGTGGTGTGCTTGTGAAGACCTTTTGTGTGTGTTGTGGCTCTGCCTGCCTTCCTAACTCCTATCAGTCCTCTTAGCTTCTTACCCTTTACTCTTCTCTCTATTTTCTCACTGGAAAAATTATTAGGACAAAGAATGGCCTCTTACTTCTGTCCCTCTGCAAAGCTAAGTAAACTCTGGCGCTTTGTTATTGTCATGTACCTACAAGTCGTTTCTGACTTATGGCGACCCTAAGGCAAACCTGTCATGGGTTTTCTTGGCAAGGTTTGTTCAGAAGGGGTTTGCCATTGCCATTCTTTGAGGCTGAGAGCATGTGACTTACGCAGAGTCACTGACTAGGTGACCATGGCTGAGCCGGGAATCAAACCCTGGTCTCCAGAGTCTTAGTCCAACACAAACCAGTGTGGCATGCCGGCTCTCTCTCTGGTGCTACCATCACTACTAACTGTATTAAGGACTTTCCCAAGAATACTCTTTCTAATACCATAAACCAAGGGTGGGCCAAATGTAGCCCACAAGCCACTGGTCCTCTGGACCCCACTTTTCCAGTCACTGAAGGCCCCCACCAGTCCCCCATGGCCCCTAACTCACCCACATTTTAAAATGGTTTTGTTTGGCGTCATTTCAGGCATTTATTTTCTACCAAAACTGCATAGAGAAGCCCCAAAAATGTTCCATATTACCCTCAGCCTCACATAGAACTCCCTGACACCCCAACTTGTTTTCTCCATAGTCCTTCTCAAAATGGTGTCAGGGATGCAACATCACTTCTGGACACCCTTTTGGGAAGGACTCGGATGAAAATAGGTGTTTGGGGCAGAGAGAGAGAGAGTGCAACCTACAGTGGAGTGAGGAACAGAATTGGCCCCTGCCTGCCATTCAGTTGCCCACACCTGCCATATAACCAGATATTTCTTCAGATGCATTTGGCTACAACTCCCAGTAGGCATGCTCTGGAATAATAGGACTTTTGCTTTTGGGGTTTCCCCATAGGCCACTCTTTGGGCACCAGGTGGTCTAGGTCCTTTGGGTTACTCTTATGTCCCCTGTATAAAATTGCTAATCCTGGTTCTCACCCTTAAAAAGAAACCTGACTCTGTTTAATTTCTCCTTGTAAAAAAACAAAAACAATATACTCTCTCTCACTCTCTCTCTCTCTCTCTGTGTGTGTGTGTGTGTGTGTGTGTAAACCCACCCAGTTGGAGACTCCACATCTGTTCTCGAAACATGATCCATTGCCCTTGACAGGCCTCTTGGCTATAAAATTCCCTCCCCAGCACTTTGCATAAAGGTTTTTTTCCTTTCACCTGCCAGGCATAAGGCTTCTTATCCAAAACATTTCTCAGTTTGGCTGTGGAAAATAATTACTTTGCGCATCTGGTGTGTGTAATGGCGGCACGCTCTCTGTGTCAGAGGCTCTTGTCAATTGAGTCTCTCAGACCCCCATTTTTTTCGCCTTCATCACAGAGTTTCCTTGGCCACTCAGAAAATACATTGAAAACTTGGGCAAACAATATAAAGATGCTGAGCTATGCCCTGATCTAGTGTAATCCTAGTAGTAGCATCAGGATTTTTGTCCTTTCTATAGTGCCAAAAACAGATTCTGGAGAGTCTTCTGCATGCATCTTCACTTTTGTCATTTTCATAGAAGCTTTTTCTTGCAGTCTGTGGGCTTCCAAAAATTTATCATTGTTCCAGCTGAAACCCAGTTACTGCTGAAAGCAAATGGCCAAAGTGCTTTCCTGGCTTTTGTGTTGCTCCTTGCTAATGTATTTACTGGTTTCTCCTTTTTCTCCATCAAGGGCTGCACCCATTTCCTTGCTGACAGATCATTTGTCTCATTTCAAAAAATTGCATCAGCACCTGCATCTTCGCACCGTAGTAGTGCACTTAAGTGATGAAATTTTTTTGTACCATTTATAGATCCCTTCAGCGAGGATTACAGAGATAGGTTTGTAGCTCCTTCCACCATGACATAACAAAAGGATTTAATTGCCAATCTACTGTGTATTGTTGACCAACACTTCTGGTGCTGTGTTAAATGCCTTTGCCACTCATGCCAATTCTGAGCATGTGCATTTGCACCACAGAGATACAGGATGCATAGGCAGAACTCAATCATAGAATCATAGAGTTGAAAGATGTCCCAAGGATCTTCCAGTCCTGCCATGCAGGAATGCATATAATCCTAGAGTTGGAAGGGACCCCAAGGGTCATCCAGTTCAACCTCCTTCTGCCATGCAAGAAGACACCATCAAAGCACCGCCGACGGATGGCCATCCAGTCTCTGTTTAAAAACCTCCAAAGAAGGAGATTCCCCCCTCTTACTGTTGCACAGCTCTTACCCTCAGGAAGTTTTTTCCAATTTTAGGAGGGATCTCTTTTCCTGAAGTCTGAATTGATTGCTCCATATGCCGTTCTCTGGAGCAACAGAAAACAAGCTTGTTCCATCCTCAGCATGACATCCTTTCATATATTTAATCATGGCTATCATGCCCCCTCTTAACTTCTTCTTCCCCAGCTCCTTGAGCCACTTCTCATAGAGCTTGGAGGTTTCTAGACCTTCCACCATTTTGGTCACCCTCCTCTGGGCACGCTCCAGCTTCTCAACATCCTTCTTGAATTCTGGTGCCCAGAACTGGACCCAATATTCCAGGTGAGGTCTGGCCGAAGTAGAATAGAGTGACACTATCACTTACCTCAATTTAGGCACTACATTCATATTGGATGCAGCCTAGTATTACATTGGCTTTCTTAGCTGACTCATGTTCAGCCTGTGGTCCACTATGGCAGCTTTCAGTCTCACTGGATAATGGAGCTGTGTTTACACATTTAGAGTCACGGAAACTTATAGTTGGAAGGGGCTGCAATGGCCATGCAGTCAAGTATCAACCCCTGCAGGAATAGACAACTAAAGCACTCCTGAAAGATGTTCATCCAACCTCAGTTTAAAGATTTACAATGAAGGGTAATCCACCACCTTCTGTGGCAGTTCATTCCACAATCAAACAGCTCTGAACAGTCAACAAGTTCTGTCTAACATTTAGGTGGAATCTCTTCTGGCAATTTGAACCCATTGGTCCATGTTCTGGCCTCTGGAGCAGCAGAAAGCAAGCTGGCTCCATCTTCTACCTGACATCCCTTCAGGTTTCTTAAATATGACTATCATGTCACCTCTCAGTCTTCTCTGCGGATTGTCCCACGTGTTAACCTCTGTTGCTACTTCTTTCAAGCATGTAGTCAGTGACCATCATAACTTCCCATAGGTACTTGATACCACATGGCTGCCAAATAAAACTGCACTTATAGAAATACATTGAGCCGTAAACTGACTTGAGTTTGTGCTCATTCAGATTTCTCAAGCAGACCCCTTTCATCTTTGGGTTTTCCTGTAGAAAAAGATTGCTCCAGCTTTATAAGTTTTCGCTCAGTGTCTCTGTCTTTGCTACATCAGTTTCCTTCATTGCTTAGCTGTATTCCTCCATCTCTATCTTCCCAATTGTATCAATGCTGTTTTGGATGCTTGTCTGAGCCGGTGTGTTTGGCTGCTCCAAGGTGTATTGTTTTTTAAAAGCTGGTGCATGTATGTATTTTACAAACATTTTTTTTCTTGTGCTCTTCCTTCCCCTCCTTCAGCTCTTCAGACAAAAGGTGTAGCTTTAGATGTGGCAAGTGTTTACCTCTGTATTTACCCGTGTTGTTGGTTTTTCAATGTTGGTTCTTCAGAATGCGTAACAACTCGAAGGAGGAAGTACCATGCTTTCACCTTTCGGTGCCCACCAAAATCATAACCTCAAAGATAAACCATTGTTAGGAAGTGCTGCAAAATGTCATGGTTTTGGGGTCCTTTTAATTTAAATATTTCTTTTGCATTCCCTAACACCGATGCCCAGTCTTGGGACAAAGGAGTCTGTATAGTTTGAAATAAATAATTGCTTAAATGTTAAAGAGGTGAGCTGCATTCAAACTAAGTACCCATTCATCTTTGGATGGTAAGATTTTCAGTGTTAACGTTTTTCTGACACACACACTCAAAACTCCACCTGTTCCTGTCTGCCTTTCCATCACTAAGGGAAATTAACATTCTGCTGTGATCTTCCCTTTCTTCCCAGGTGGCCAGATTGTATCCTCGAAACCTTTCGCACCGCTAAACTTCAGAATAAACAGTCGAAACTTGAGCGGTAAGGGCTGACTCGTCTCACTTGGGCGCATGTTTCTCAGAGTGGTTGAGCCAGGGATCTAAGCAGCAGTACTCAGTTTTGTGTGTAAAACCTATGGGAGTTCTGTATACATAATAGTAATAATAATAATATCGCATTCCCCAGTTTTTGCAAGGGCCACTTAACACTGAAAGGCCTAGGTAATCTAAAAGGTCCTATGCTTCCAGCATGGTGTAATGGCTTGAGTGTTGGACTAGGACATTATGAGACCAGGGTTCAAGCCTGGCTCGGCCATGCAGACTGGGTAACCTTGGCCAAGTCACACTCTCTCAGCCTCAGAGGATGGTAGTGTCAACCCCGACTATAGAAACTTGCCAAGAAATCCCCATGATGAGGTTGCCATAAGTCGGAAATGGCAAAAGACAGCAGACAGCATTTTGGAGCTCTCTTGAGGTTCAGAAGTGAATTGCAGCATGGAGCCTTATAGAGGAAGGAGGAGAGATTGCAATTGATAGGAGTCAGATTGTCTGAGCATGGTAGAAATGCCATAAGGGTGGGCACTTCCCATTGCTGGATCCATCCAAGCATGGGCTTCCAGGATGCTGTTTTTTTCCCAGAGCTGTTGGACTCCCAGGGCAAATATATCGGCCTTATGCTTGCTGTAGTCATCCTAGTCACATGGAGGTGAGGGGAAAGTGAGCACAATGGAGGGTGTTCTCCCAAGCCTCAGCTCTGTCCATGAGTTCCACATATTGAAGATTAGAAGGAAGGCTCTGTTCACGTTCTCTTGAACACAAGTAGAAGCTTCTGTGCCTAGGAATCGAAGAGTCATAGATTAGGAAGCAATAAATCTCTGGACATATTGGAACTTATTTTCCTCTGCTCCAGAACACACAAGAAAAAACATACTGTATTCAAATTAAAAGAAATATATATTCCATTTGGAAGAGCTTCTTCAGTGGAATAAGCAGTTCTCTAGGGTGGTGGACTCCACCTTTAGAGATGAAAGAGTCACCTTAGGGTTGCCATAGGTCAGAAATGACTTGGAAGTCACACAACAGCACCAACAAACATAGGTTGGATGGCCATTTGTTTGGAATGCTTAGTTGTACAGTATATTCTTGCTTGGCAGTTGCACTAGCTGCCTTTTGGAGGTCCTGTTCTAATTTATGAATTTCTGCACAAGCAATTCTGAATTTTGGTCTCTTGCTTTCAAAGACATTGGCACTATAATGAGAGTTGTAGAATTGTCACCACTGAAAGGATCTGTCTCATGGACCGGGAAACCAGTTTCTTACTACCTGCATACCATTGATCGAACAATAGTGAGTATGTTCAGGGCAATCGGGGTGGAAATGTGCCAGATTGTTATAACCTGTTGTTGGTTTTGTGGCCAACCAGTTCTCAAAAACACGGCAGAAATGCCCCCACACCTCCTAAAGGTAATCTGATGGCATTTGGAGGCAAAAAAGCTTTTCTTTATGGTGGGCCTGGATGACATAGTTTGCCCTCCCCTTTGGTAAACCTTGACTTAATGTGACGTGAAGAACATTGTCTCTATATCACATGATCCTTACTGTGAGGGTTGCTGTGAGGTTTTTGACATTGTTTTAGTGAGGCAGTACTTGCTGCTTTGCATCTCCTTTGTGAAAACATATGCCGAGTTCTGAAATATACCTTCTATTCACAGGAATGATACCCACTTGTCTTTTCTTCCCTCTTGTTTTTAGCTTGAAAACTACTTCTCTAGTCTCAAAAATCCAAAACTCAGGGTAAGTGTTGATTCCTAATTATTGTATTTGGGCTTGGGTATATTCACCTGTGTGGAAGCAGCCCTTCAGACAACCCATTCCTAGATATCATGTGTAAGGTAGTGCCAACATGTTATATCATGATATGTTACACCTTTCACTTTATATAGCACCTAACATTATACCTTATAGTAGACAAGTACCACTCTCTCAGCTTCAGAAGAAGGCAAGGGCAAACCGCCTCTGAACAGATTCTGCCAAGAAAACCCTGTGAGAGATTCACCTTAGGGTCACCATAAGCCAGAAATTACATGAAGTCATGCCAGAGAAAAGCAGTCTAAATAGTGATATATAGACAGACAAATATATTGCTTTATATAGGGATGGATGGATGAATGGATAGATAGTGTAGTATATAAGACATAAAGTATATGTCATGAAATATTAGCACAAAGTCTGATACCTGGAATAAATGATATAGTTATCAAAATGGGCCTTTGTGAACTAGGCTGGATTGGCATTGGCCTATTTTGATAATTTTCGATCCCAGAACCACTGCACTATAATACATTTTTGAAGGCCTAGTTATATCTTGTGTCCCTCAGCACCAAATTGCCTATTGGATTATCTCTCCATTTTCTCCTCACTTACCCATTGTAGGAGGAACAAGAGGCAGCTAGGCGCAGACAGCAAAAAGAAAACAAGAGTAACACAACGACTCCGACAAAAGTCCAAGAGAACAAGGTCTGAACTCAAAAATGCTCTGTTTCATATCACTGGCTTTCTCTCTAGAATGGTCAGGTTTAGGCTGCATGGTGGCCATGTGCCAGTCCCTGGAAAAGCATATTTAGCTGTGTTGGCTCATAGTTTTGGGGGAGGGGGAGAAACTAAGAGTGTGTAAGTCACACTCTCTCAGCCTCAGAGAGAAGCAAAGGCAAACCTCCCTCCTCAGCACAAAACTTGTCAAGAAAGCCCTTCCCTGCCTCTTCCTACCTGGGGAGAAATTCTTTAGGAACTTTCTATCACTCATCTCAAATTTGTATTCCCTCTCCCTTTCCTTTTATCTCTTAACTTCCTCCCACACCTGCCATTTTTAAAAAAAGCAGGACGATGGTGCTGAAGAAGAGAAACTCCCCGGAGCCAACGCCATCAAAAAGCCTTCTCCGTCCAAAGCGCGCAAGAAGAAGCTGAGCAAGAAGGGAAGGAAAATGGCTGGGAGGAAGCGCGGGCGCCCCAAGAAGATGAACGTTGGGAATGCAGAGCGCAAACCCAAGAAGAACCAGACTGCGCTGGAGCTGCTCCATTCTCAAACCGTCTCACAGACATGCTCGTCCTCTCCTCAGGGTAAGGCCTTTTGTGCCTTTTGTGTTGACAGTTTGAGTCTCTGTCTCAGATGGTTGACTTGAATATGTTGAGACAACATCAGCACCCACAAATTGGATAAATCCCCTCTCCAGGCTGGTCCTGCAGTTCCAAGCCCTTTCCCCTCTGTCTCTGCCATCTTTCCCCATTTGCCTTCTGTCAGAGACAAGCCTCAATTTTATATCCCTTCTCCCCTGTAGCCCCCTCTTCACAGTATTCCCTGAGCTGTGATCAGCTGGCTCCACTTCGGCCTTTGCACAAAAGCATTTGTCTTCTTTTTTTCTCTCCCCATTTTTTCCCTCTCCAGATGCTTACAGGTCACCTCATAGCCCATTCTACCAACTACCTCCGAAAGTGCAGCGGCATTCGTCAAACCAGCTCTTGGTGACTCCAACCCCTCCTGCACTCCAGAAGCTGCTAGGTAATGAAGCCTGTGCTCCTCTGGACTTGGAGGGAGGGAAGATGTCCAACACTCAAACCACTACACTACAGTGGTTCTCTTGGGATTCTGCCATCAGGCAAAAGTAAGGCCCCCAAACCTGAAGGCTGCTCACCTCTGATTTAGACATGATATACTGCACAGAAGGTTTGACAATTGACAACTGTCAACAGGGTTGATGTTTGTGTTTGTCTTCTCCCCTCCTGCTGTCCTTGCAGATTCTTTTAAGATCCAGTACATGCAATTCATGGCATACATGAAGACCCCTCAGTACAAGGCGAACCTTCAGCAGTTGCTGGAACAGGAGAAGGTATGTAGAAATCAGATGATGCGAGGTCCAGGGGGAGGTGGAAGGCAATAGCTAGCTGCAGATGGCATGCTAAAACATCCTGTAGTTGTTGAGTGCCTTCAAGTTATTTCTGACTTAAGGCAACCTGACAGCAAACCTATCATGGGGCTTTCTTGACAGGGTTTGGATATAAACTGCTCCTGGCCACTGATGACCCACATAGTAACCATGCTTTATAATTTTGTCTTTTTATAAACTTGTCTATTGCTCTTCTGAAGCTGTATCACTCAGTGGATGGAGTAAAATCAATACCCTTGTAGTTCCCCCTGTTGCCTTTCTGTAGTGTTGCTGCTGCTGCTTTAAATTCCTCCTTTTTCTCTCCTTTCTCAGGAAAAGAACACTCAGCTGCTAGGAAAGGCCCAGCAGTTGTTTACTCACTGTCAGGCTCAGAAAGAAGAAATCAAGCGATTGTTCCAGCAGAAGTTAGATGAGGTATGTGGGAGTGGTGGGATCATGCCTGGGTGGGTCTCGCCTCAGCAGGATCAAATGCCCAAAGCGATGGCCTGCAGATGCCTCTGAGGTAGCAAAAGCTGGGATGGTAATGGGGTAATCTTAACTACATTCTGTCCTCATCTTCTAGCTGGGCGTTAAGGCTCTGACGTACAACGACCTTATTCAGGCCCAGAAAGAGATCTCTGCTCACAACCAGCAGTTGAAGGAACAGAGCAAGCAGTTGGAGAAAGACAACAGTGAGCTCAGGAACCAGAGTTTACAGCTGGTAGGTTCCTTCCAAAGGTATCCAGGTTCACACAGCTGCGCGGACTAACAGAGCTTCCCTAGATATCCTACCCAATTATTATTTAGCTATCATGTTAGGTTCCACTTGAAAAGGATTGGGAACCATGTGATGAGAGAGATGCTCCTTTGGTGAGGCTGCTGCCATTGAGAATTGACTAAATGGCCTAGGATCAGCTCTCTCCCTCTTACCTCTCTTCCGTCTCTTCATCCTATATAGATGGGCTGTAGCTCAGTGCAGGAACTTTACTGTATTTAGAATATTTTTACCCTGCCTTTTAGCCAAAAAGCCTCCCAGAATGGCTTACATCATTAAAGTTGCAGTTCCCTATCCTCAGGTTTATATCCTAAAACACACAAGGAAAAAGGATGACAGTGGAGGAGGGAATTATGTCCATCAGAAGCTGGCTGCTGACCTCTCTGCCAGAGCAAAGGCAGTTGGGAAATGGAGAAAGGGCCTCTCACCAGCCACTGGGGCCAAAGCACTATGGAGCTGTGCCTGGCTGCTCCTCTGTCCCTCAGAGGCCATAGGAGTGGCAGTTAGAACATGGAAGGAGGGCCTCTCACCAGCCTCTGGGCTAAGCCATGATGGACATGATGGTCCACTCCTTGGCGTACCCAGTGACAAAGATCTTGATTAGTAATGCTCAGTGAGGCTGATTGTTAGAAAAGTTGTTGTCCAAGAGAGTAGGTCATAAATGAGCTGAATTCCAAGAGCTGCTCTACACTGTAGAACAGCTTCAGTGGGCTAGGCAGACCCTGATACCTTCAGTCAGGTGAAATGATAATATGTAGGATTTTTATTTGTAAAGACAGCCAAACACTACCATTGTCTAGCTCACCCATCTTTCCCCTTTGTCTGTCTGTCTGTCTCTCTCTTCACTTAACAACCCATATCCATCTAGTTGAAGGCCAGGTGCGAAGAACTGAAGCTGGACTGGTCAACCCTTTCACTGGAGAATCTGCTCAAAGAAAAGCAAGCACTGAAAAACCAGATTTCTGAGAAGCAGAAGCATTGCTTGGAACTGCAGGTAGGGTATGGATGCAGTGTAAAACTCCATGTTAGGAGCAGCTCCTCTTTTTCATTCTCTGACTCTCTCTCTGTATGCCTTCTTTTGGCTACATTCTGTTTTATTTCGAGTGAATGTGTATGTCTCATTTTCACATGCCGCAGTGCCAGTAGAGGACATCTGGCCGCTCTTTTAGTTGCTGCCAGTTGGATTTTGGCCAAGGATTAATTAATTTCTCTGTGCGCATGAGATACTCGAGGAGTTTTCCTCTCGGCTATGGGTCACACAATGGCTATGGGAGCAGAAAGACCGGGCTAGCGGCAAAAAGGCTTGAAAGGACAGACAGTGAAACTCCCCTGCTCCCTAAAACCAAAAGTTTATTGTAAAACAGTGGCGTTTAAATCATCCCCTGCCCCTTTTGCCCTTACTTTTTTCAGATCAGCATCGTGGAGCTTGAGAAGAGCCAAAGGCAGCAGGAACTGCTGCAGCTGAAGTCATACATGCCCCCTGAGGAGTCTTTGCTGGCACAGCCTCGGCACAAAAGCCACCTGAGCCGTGAAGCAGAACCCGACCAGGGCCTCTTCCACCTTGAGCTGGAGTGCTCCAAGTTCCCGCCGCCCCAGATCAACGGCATGAGCCCAGAGCTCTCCATGAATGGCCATGCCACGGCCTACGAGATTCACAATGCCCTCAGCCGCCCCTCTTCCAAGCAGAGCACCCCCCAGTACCCGGCTCCTCACCTGGACCAAGATATCGTTCCTTGCACCCCCAACCACAGTTCCAGGCAGAAGCCAGACAAGGCATCTAGCTTGTCCTTGCCGGATTATACCAGGTTTTCCCCGGCCAAGATTGCCCTCCGGAGGCATTTGAACCAGGACCACGTTGGTGGCGGGAAAGCATCCTGTGGAGAGAATCATCAGAGGTAAGTGGGAGGGGAGGGCAGGAGGCCAGTCTGAGAATCTCAGTAGTACTACTTCTATATATATTGGTTTGTTTGTTTCTTTGTTTAGAGAATTTATACTCCACCTTTTAGCCAAAAGGCTCCCAGAGTGGCTTGAAAATTATTAATGTGGCAGTTCAGATTGGATAGGATAGTGCACATGGCTATAGCATTTTGACCCATGCCATACAGAGTCTTTTGGTACTTCTAAAGACAGACCTATTCGTTATGGCATCTTACTCTTAATTTTGTATATACAGGTTAGGCTTCCCTTACCTGGAATTGTGAAATTCTCCAAGATGCACAAGTGTCCATATAGAATGGCTGAGATAATTGTTATGATTATTGTTATATGTATTTATACCCCACCTTCCTGCAAAACTGGGACTCAGGCATAATCAGTAAGGTTTAAGGGAAATGGAATGCAAAAGGTGCAGGGTAACAATGATCCAAAAGGTATTTAAAATGGTTACTGTGACCCTCCAGAAGCAACATAAAACAACTGCAGGGAAATATCAGGAGCAAGGGGGAAATTCACACACTCTCTGTTTATCTTTCTGCCCCTCAGAAGATGGTCTACAATTACTAGCTTTCTTACTTGGGAGCAAATGCCACTTGAAAAGCAGAGAAACCCTCAAACCTTTTTTTAATTTAATAATGCCTTTTTAATTTTCAGAGTTGAGCACCTAAAGGAGAATGGCCTTACCTTTCCAAGCCCTACGCTATCAAATGGCATAAAAATGAGTCCTCTGGAACCCCGGCCATCTTCTCCAGCAGCCTTGCCAGTCACAAATGAGAAGGTGAAGAAACTGCTGTGTGTCATTGCAAGCCTTTGTATCCGAGTAGCAATTTTATCATGTACTAACTTGAGGGGAAATAGATGCTTTGCACCATAGGTATAAGCATAATTCAGACATAGGGTGGAATTCTGTTGGTTAGTGCCAACTAGAGTAGACCCATTAAGTCAGTTGTTGAATGGTGATTCAACACATAGGCAGATCCAATTAATTCATTGGGTCTACTCCATAATAGACTTAATAAAAGACAGCATTAACCAACAAAAGCCTGGTAAGCACAGCCCTTTTACCTCTATGGGTTACGGCAGTACACAGTTACAGAAATCCTTCACTGTGTGCTGCAGTAGCAGCAGATATTGCTGCTAAATGTAGATACTTGGCTAGGTAAAAATCCTTCTCCCTGGGGAGTGGCTGTGAAGTGTGACTGTTGGAACAGCAAGACTTGGGTGTGCGTGTATGTGTTTGTGGATTCATATGTTAGTTGACTGTCTGCATCTGTAAAAAGTATACAGTACAAACCCTGTATTCACGGGCCTGGTATTCACCGTTTCACTTACCCGTGTCTGAAAAAATATCGTCCTCTAGGCATCTGGAAATACAGGGTTTGCTATTATCCATGGTTTTCACTATCCAGAATAAATCTTTGAATGTATCCCCAGCAGACACGGAGGTTGCACTGTATTTGCTGGTGTGGAAGTGGGGCAGCATTACCTACACTTTTCCAAACACCACCTCTGCTCTTCCCATGTTTTGCTAAAAGCACAGGCTGGAGGTGAAAGGTTCAAATTTTGTCCTTGTCTGCTTTTTGTATGTTTGCAGGCTTTGCGTGAGAGGTCATCTGTGAATAACGGGGAGACGATCACCAGCCTTCCCATCAGTATTCCCCTCAGCACAGTGCAGCCCAATAAACTCCCTGTTAGTATCCCCTTGGCCAGCGTAGTCCTACCTAGCCGTGTTGAGAAGGTGGTGAGTAAGGATCCGTTTTTTGTTTCTCTCTCATGCAAAGCCAGACCATGTTATTCCTAAGTGTGCTTTTGGGGTCCCAAGAACATCATTTTCCTTGGCTGAAATGAAACCACCTTTCTCCTTCTTTTCTTCCCCCCAGAGAAGCACACCCAGTCCTGTCCACCAGAATCGTGATTCCCTTTCAACACTTGAAAAACAATATGGTGCTAGTTCTCATAATGGCATTAGCAGTGCTGCTGGCAACAAGCCACTGACTTTGGCTACCTCAGGTGAGTCCTTTGCCTTCTGCCTCTGTTCTTTCCTACACAGATGGGTTGGAGGTTCTTGAGTGTTGAGAAGTTTTAAACTTCTAAACACTTTTGATTTTGCCATTTTATATAAGGAATACTATTTTACCACACCATTGTCTATAATGGTTCTTGAGCATTTTTGGTATCCATGTTGGAGGGTGTGTGTGTCTTGGAACCAAACCCCAGTGAAACTGCAACCCTTACCAACGATTTCGTCCTTTGCACAGGTTTTTCTTATATGTCCGGCTCTGCGTCACTCAACGGGACTCTTCCCAACAGCCCTGCCCAGTCGAACCACAGCATCGACCACGCAGCTCTTGAAGATGTGTCCAGTTCAGGAAGTTTGTTCAACTCGTCGGGATCTCGCAGCTCCACGCCTCAGCACCCTTCCTTGCTTATGATGCCGTCACGGACCTCAGGGCAAAACTCGCCTGCCCACCAGCACTCGGCGAGTCCGAGGTTGAATGGGCTCTCCCAGAACCTGGGAGGGGTGCTGCAGTATGTGGAGGCCCAGAAGATGTTCTCTGAAGGCTCCCGAGGGGATGTACAGTCCGATCCAGCCTTCTCCGATCCTGAGAGTGAGGGCAAGAGGAGGATCATCTTCACCATCTCCCCTGCAACGGGAACCATCAAGCAATCCCCCTCGAACAAGCACAGCCCCCTCACTGCGAGCGTCCGGATGGAATGCGGCCAGGTGTACATGCAGGATGGAAAAAAGCGCGGGCGGAGGAAGCGGTCTTCCACGGGAACCCCGAGTGTCAATTCCGGGGTGTCACCAAAACGCAAATCGCTGCCTACAGTGGCTGGGCTCTTTGCTCAGCCATCGGGGTCTCCACTGAATATCAACTCCATGGTGAGAATCTGGAAGGTGTTGCCTTTGAAAGGTTAAGATGGGGCTGTTTAGAACAGGAGATCAGGAGTCTTCCTAGGCAACCAGGTTTGGAAGATTAATTTGGAGTTAAACCATAGCTAAGCATTCCCAGCAGGGAGCTGTCTAGCCTCTTTTTGAAGATGCCCAAAGAAGGAGACGTCACCAGATAGTACCTTCCCTAAAAGAAAGCCCTGGATCGCAGATTTTAAAAGTGAGGCAAGCTCATAGATGCTTCATGAGGCTTCTTGGTGGGCGTTTGAAATGTCCCTTGGGGTCTCTTCCAACTCCAGGATTCTGTGGTTTCGAGAGCAACTGTCCCCAAAATGTGTTCTTTCCTTCCAAATGCTGGAAGAGATGTTGGCCAGAATTGTCTTTGGTTCCAAGTGCTCTCTTTCTCTCTGTCATTCTCTCTCTTTCATATACAAGCAGGTACTGAAAAGTTCTTGGCCAGACCAACATCCCAAAATTTGAGCATAATTTTATCACTGTAGCTTGCGAGAGGTGTTCTTGTGTATTGTAAATCCCCAATTTGTGTGCATAGACCATCCACTCTCCTCACCAGGTCTTGCTCCAGCTGACTGTTTCCTGTTTCCAAACCTTAAAAAGAGTTTAAAAGGAAGCAGCTGAGCAGTATTTCACTGACCAGATGTCAGCATTATTTTTTGAAAGGGGAAAGAAACATGAGAAGCAATGTGCCAAATGTGTCAAGCTTTGGGATGAATATGTGGAATTGCACATTTTGTAGCTGTAGGTTATTCCCTTTTTGGTTGGGCTGAGAACATTTCAGCAAGCTCTCATAGAATTGGCTAGGAAACCTGTGGACCTTGCCCAGCTGAGGTTGACTACAACTCCCCTTTGTCCCAAGGTAGCATGAGCACAGTGGTTTGTGTTTATGGAAGTTGTAGTCTACCCAAACAACTGTCTTGACTGCAGACACAGGGTTTTCTTTCTCCATTTACCTCTGTTCCAATTCTTCTACCTCTCTGATCCTTAACATATTTTTTCCAACTCTGTCTCTTTTTTCCTGTCCTTTCCCTTCTTCAGGTCAGTAACATTAACCAGCCTTTAGAAATAACAGCCATTTCTTCCCCCGAAAACTCCCTGAAGAATTCTCCTGTTCCATACCAGGACAACGACCAGCCGCCAGTGCTGAAAAAGGAGAAGCCGCTGCCCCAGACCAATGGCATCCATTACTCACCCCTGACATCCGACGAAGAGCAGGGATCGGAGGACGACCGGAACAGTACCAGGTGAGCTGAGCCACTCTTCTTTTGTTCTTAAATACTGTTTTCTTTCTGTAGTTCCCTTGAGGGCTCATGCAATGAGTAGGGTAACATATTTTGTAAATTAAACTCTCTTTCTGTTCCTTCCTTCCTAGGATTGAGAGGAAAATTGCAACGATATCTCTGGAAAGCAAATCTCCACAAAAGCCGATGGAAAACAGTAAGTCTGGATGTCTTTGATACATGTGCGTTCGGGTGCTTACTATATTCTCTTTTTCTATTGATTATCATTGTTGCTGTACTTGGCTTGGTTGATCGTGGACTCTCATCCTGTTGGGCTGCTCCTCTGTGAAGTTCAGATAGATTTATTAATTTTTTATCTACCCAAGGCATTAATGTATTGCATCTTTGATCCATCAGCTCCCCAGGGGGATGCAGAAATGATAAAAATACATTAAAAAGGTTAAATTACTATAAGCCAATTAAAAAACAATACAATCTCCTCTTTAAAAGTAGTGGTCAAACCAGACAAACTCTTTAAAAATCAGCCATTCCTGTTCATAGGGGTTTTGCTGTCCTGCTACTTATTTATAGTATTTAAACTCCCTGGGCAGCTTATAAATCCTTAATTTGACAGTTCCCTGCTCTCAGGCTTACATTCTAAAGAGACAAGTCACACAAGGAGAAGGGTATAGCAATGAAGGAGGCAATTAGGACCTGCAGAAGCTGGCTGCTTTTCTCTCCCTCACTGGCCAGAGCAATGGCAGTTGGAATATGGAGCCAAGACCTTTCAGCAGCTGCTGAGGCCAAAGCCCAATGGAGTTGTGCCTAGCTGTCCTTTTCTCTCTCAGAGACAATAGCAATGGCAATTGGAATATGGAGGGAAGACCTCTCACTATTACTGGAGCCAAAGCATGCTGGAGCCTTGCCTGACTGCTCTTCTCTCCCTCAGAGGCCACAGCAATAGTAGTTGGGATGGAGAGAGGACCTTTCCTCAGCCACTGGGATCAAGGCACAATGGCACTGTGTCTGGCTGCTCTTTTCTCCCTCCAAGGCCATAGCAGTTGGAACATGGAGGGCAGGCTTCTCACCAGCCACTGGCACCCAGGCACAGCGAAGCTGTGTCTGGCTACTCTTCTCTCCCTCAGACACAAGAGCAATGGCAATTGGAAGATGGAGAAGAGGGCCTTTCACTAACTACTGGGGCCAAGTCATGATGGAGCTGTGCCTAGCTGTTCTTCTCCCACTCAGAGGAAATCCCTTCCTTCCTTCCTTCCTTCCTTCCTTTCTCTTTTTTTGGAGCATGCAAGGAGAGTAAAAAGGTTGGAGTAAACCTACTTCCAAATGTGAGAGTCTCTCCCTCTATCTTTTTTTGTATATTAGGCCTCAGTTTAACTGGGAGAAAGCAAGCCAGCGAGAATGTGAACATGAGCAAGTGGAAATCGACCTTCTCTCCGATATCCGACATCAACTTGACCAAAACTATGGACAGTCCTTTGCAGGCATCAGCATCATCCCTGGGCCAGAACTCCCTCTTTGCTGGTTTGAGGCCTTCCTCTGAGGACAGCCCGGCCGGAGACGCCAAGGCAGCTGCTGCGCACCCGAGGAAACATATGTCTGCCCCTGGGCCTGACGGGGTTGGGCAAAGTACAACCCCCCTGAATGGATTCACTTATAATGGAGGGTTGTCAATGGACGGTTTACATAGCTTTATTGATGGTGCTTCGCTGCCTCATAAAAATGCCGACATGGTGACTGCGGCGGCCCTGGGCGGCTCCTCGCTGAGCTTCCTGGTGCAGCGGAACAAGGAATCTGGGGGCTCTGAGACAAACCCGTTCTTGAGCAAAAGACAGCTAGAAAGCCTGGGAGCTGGGAAGGGGGAAGACTTAAACTGGCCTGGGCCTAAAGGCAAAGAGGGCAATGAACTCAGCCTCCGCTTAGGGACCACTACTGAAAAGGCCTCGCTGCTTCACAATGGCAAAATGGGCAGCAAAGGGCGGGAGTGGGATGTGGAGTTCAAGAACGGGCACAACCTCTTCATTGCCGCTGCTGCTGTTCCTCCCTCCAGTGGCCTCCTCAACGGCAAAGGACTCTCCACACCTTCCTCCAGCGGATCACCCGTGACGGCCTCCTCCGCCCAGGCACACCACTCCTTCTTGAACTCCTTAGCTTCCGGGTCGCAGTTCCCCCTCGGCCCCATGGTGACAAACTCCTCGGTACTGCAGTCCTTATTTAACTCGATGCCAGCCACCGGCCTGGTCCACGTCTCGTCGGCCGCCACCCGCTTGACCAACTCTCATGCGATGGGGAGTTTTTCCCCGGGGGTGACGGGTGGAACAGTTGGAGGTACCACTTTTTTTCATTTTCGTTTTCACAAGCACAGAGAGTCTTAGCTTGGTTGATCTTCCCAAAGTCCTCTTCTAAGGTTTCCCATAAATTCATCCGGCTGAGGGCCTCGCAAGCTGTAGGGCTGTCAGTCCTTCCCCCGCCATCCCAAGAATGTGTGTGTGAAATAACCTGTTTTCGGTGGAAGAGGCGATGTGTCTGAATGGCCCAGGTTAAACTCAAGGTGGTCAAAAGGTTGACCTAGACAGGGAGGTTCTTGATGGGTATCTTCTGAGTCTAGCCACAAAGTCACCATTGGTCCTGCTAAGACCTGAACCGAAGCAGGTAAGTGCGTCTCCTTCCTGTCTAGGTTTTGTCCCATCGCTGCCCATTGCCTGCTGCTGTTTTCCATGCTTTACCTCATTGGCGTCTGAGCTATGGCCATTACAATTCTGTTTTCCTTGGTTGCTTGCTTGCCTTTTGTTCATTTATTTTCGTTGTTGGCTTCTCTCGCTTATACAAAGTCCATCTGCTGAGCATTTTTTTTCTCTCCTGTTTGCAGGTATTTTTAACCATGTGGTGCCTTCTGCCTCCTCCTCCTCCTCTTCCACTCCCTCCCCTTCCACTTCCTCTTTTCCTTCTTCCGCTTCCTCCCTCCATTTCGGGACCACCTTGGGCAGCAGCACCGTCTCCAGCTGTGCCGTCCTCAGCTTAAACCCTTTGCCGGTTACGGCGGGCTCCCCGTCATTCCACGCACCCTCCGGCGAGCTCCAACATTCTGGTCGAGCCGCCGCGCAACCCTCCCTCCATACCTCTCCACCCCCAAATGTTTCACTCCCACCCCTGCCTCCACTCCTCGCGTCTAACCCGGAACCCATCTTTCTGCAGAGTCTCTCTGCCTTGCCGCCATCCTCCACTGCTAACTCCACTTTGTCTGTTAAACTAGCTTCTCTCCAGCACAAAACCTCCCGCCCTTCCTTCACTGTCCACCACCCGCCTTTGCCTCGCTTGGCGCTGGCCCAGGCCGCGGCCGGGATCCCACAGACCAACGCGGCCGGCGCGCCCGCTATGTGGGTCGCCCTTGGCACGCAGTCGCCTTACGCTTCGCACCTCGCGGGGGTTAAGCCACGGTAAAAGCGGGATCTGCTTAGCTTTCTAAGCAGTTTGTGCTCTGCAAGGTAAGGCCGGTCTGGGCTCACAGGTGGGCAGGGTGCTTGTGTCTCTTTGTGTGTGTGTGTGTGTGTGTGTGTGAGAGAGAGAGAGAGAAATGTGGGCAGGCAGCTCATGCTTAGAAAAAGTGATGAGACTGGGTGGGCTTTCCATTTCAGGTTCGCGATTTGCCGCGGATTTCCCAAGGGCTGTGAAAAAGAAAAGCAATTATGTCCCAGTTCAAGCCTCTTCTCACCCAGGAGATCCAAGATTTCAGTCCCTGGGATGGGGGAGGATGATGATGAAAGTAGGATATAAATAAAGCGACTGACACTTTTCCGCACCGCAGAATCCATGGGCAAGCTGCATTCGTGATCATATTGCAGTCTGAGTGACTGACAGGCATGCCAACTAATGAAATGCAAGTTCAGCTGTCAGTCTTGACCCTCTAGTCATACCTTTGTTAACTTTATATGCTTTAAAGTATACCTATTAACATTTGCATGGTCCACTGTTTGCCCTTATTCGTGTTTTTAAAATAAGAATTTAAGACTAGAGAGTAATTTGGTGAAAAAAATGGATACCAGTCCATCAGGATGTCTTGCGTTATCACCCAACAGCCATTGTGGTTGGATGAAAGTTGGTTGCACTTTCAGCAGTGTAAATACTACTGTACTTCGTTCATTTCCATCCCCCCCCCCCCCTCCCCACTCCAGAGTCCCACCCTCAAAATGTGTAGCTTTTTTTTAATGCAGACAACAAAGGTTTGCCAATTTGTTGTGTTCAATATGCCACAGGGCTCAGCTATCAGCTTGTTTGTGTATATGCGCTCTCACTCATATTCTCTTTTGTCGTTTCTAATTTGTAAAGCGTGAACTTCAAGCCGAATAACCTTATTTCTTTTCCCTCTTTCTCTCATAGGTAACTAGGATTTCTACCTCAACCCATCGTGACCTATGCAAGGACAACCTGGACCAACTTCTTCCAGCTTCCACCGAAGGTGCTGTTTGCCTTGGCGGCTAAAAGAGTTCCCCCTTCCCTCTTTTGTTGTTGTTATCTCTTTTACTACTGGACAGAAACAATCATAAAAAACCGGAGGAAATGAAATGCTACTGTGAATCTTAAGTTAAATAGATAGAGATAAATATAAATATATATATATATAAATATATATATATAGAGAGCAGAAAATAAATGCTTAGAATCAGCTCCAGTTTGTATTGTTGATAGTTTAGATATTTATATACATATATATATATATATATATTTTTAAATGTGTTAAACACAACTCAGACACAACTTTATTTTTGGGGCGGGGGGTTTCCATCCGAAGTTGTAGAACTGAAGAAAACAAAAAAGAGGGTGACTTTAAACATTCAATAACAGCTTTCTGTGAAATAAAAGGACTGGCACACCAGCAGAGATGTAACAAGGCTTCTTGTGGTGCTATCGACTTCCAGCAGGAACAGTGCCTCTCCGGTCTGAACCCGTGGTGCTTTTTGGGGTTATTTTTAAAGAAAAAACGAACTTGGGTTTCTATTTTTGGCGTGGTGGGAATGACCGACACCAAACCCGCGTTGTTCCTGGATGCTGTCTGTGTATTTATTCTGCCTATTCTCGAATGACGTATGTCAACTTGACTGGGTTAGTATTATTATGTTGTTTTTGTCTCGGAGCCAGGAAATCAGCAAAATTGATGGTTTTCTCTTTTTTGTTTTTTTTAGCGGGGGAAACTTTGTGCTTCATTTTTGTTTTCGAAATAGGTCCAGGTATCAATGTAATGCATATTGCAACCAGGAAGGTGATGAAACACACTGATGTGCGCTCTCTTGCACTCCTCCTTTCCAGGCCCTAGGCAGAATTCAGCTATGGTGCTCGTTCGTAACCAGCGGTGTTCCCTGCAACCCTTTGCCGAAAGGCATTTCAGACATCCAGGTGCTTTTTTTTGGAAGGGTGTCTCTGCCTTATTATGTGAAAGCCAAAAGGCGGAGTTAAACGACAGTTTACGAGGGGTGGGAGAGGGATGGGTAGCTCTTGGGCCTCCATCTTCTCTTTGGACTACAGTGCCCATCATCATCTTTCACTGTTGCCTGGAGCTGATGTGAGTCCAACGGCACTCAGAGGACTAATCTAGGGTAACAAAACCTCTGGGGCAGGTGACTCGTAAAACCAGTCTCTGGTGTTCCAGGTTGTTAGTTCACTTCCGGCAAGAGGTGGGCATGTCGGCATTGGGCTACCAAAGTGTGGCCCCATAAAGCCCCCAGACCAGACCCGTGGATCCCAAACTTTGGTCCCCCAGATGCTTTTGGAGATGTTTCAGCTCCTAAAGTTCTTGACTATTGACCAAGCTGGCTGGAGCCTCTAAGGCACTGAAGTCCAAAACACCTGGAAAACCAAAGTTTAGGAATCAGTTCGGGTACCGGAAGGGTGTATTTTTCTCACTGTGAACAGCCTCGCTAGCATAGTTGGCCGCAGATATTCTTGACTTTCAGAGAGAGAAAACCCCAATGTTATTTATCTCCCAAGTCCAGTTTCCATCTTTCACGCTACAGCCTTCTCCGTGCTCTTGGTTAAGGTTAAGAACCTCAGCGGTGTGAAGCAGCAGTCCAGATCTCCTTCCTCCCTTGCTGTCTTCTGAATATACTTTCCCCTTCATTTTTTGCACTGCATTCGGAGTCTAATCCGATGTTCTCACGGGGGATACGGTGGTGGAGGAGCTAAACCTGTTCCCATCCATAGCAGTCCTCTTGTCCGAAGACTAATTTTACTTAGAGCAAACTTCTCAAACACAGAACAGTCCTCAAAATTGGGTCCGCTGGGTGTTTTGGACTTCAGTTCCCAGCAGCTCTAGCGAGTTTGGCTAATGGTCAGGGATTCTGGGAGCTGAAGTCTTAAGACATCTGTAGGACCAGAGATTTAAGAACCATTGACTTAAGAAAGTGTCGGCCCTACATGCCATAATTCCTCTCAGATTAGCCAGACCGTTTTCAGTAGGACTTGAGAAATCAGAGGACCGAGATGTGTATGTCGGGGTAGCCTTGCATTTCATCTTCAATTTTTTGTTTCTTCAACATACAGTGTCTTTTTGGGCATTGTTAGTTAATTTTGATACTTGATCAAGAGAAGCAGCTTTGTTTTGGCAATGTTTTATCAGCTTTGAACCATACACTTGCTTGCTCATTAATTTTGTGTATGTAATGCTTTTGCATTTAACATAGGGTTGTAATGTTGTTTCACACATCAGAAGGAAACACATCACAGTCTTTGTAGCACACTTAATACACTTGGTGCAGTTTTTAACAAGTGACTTGGATGATCATTGCACACAAAGGGTTTTAGTTGTTTTTTAAAGGCACACCACTTCTTGACAGGGACAAGTATCTTGTAGCGACGTGTCGATAATTTCTATATAAAAAGACTTAAGGCTTTCCATTTATTTTCATTAAGTTGTGTTGTTCATAAAGCTTGGTTTTATTTATTTGAGCATGGAAAGCAGGGGATGGAAGGGGAAACTATAATTGTTTTCCTAGTTTGGCTTCTGGCTCAGCATTTAGGATGAACAAGCGAGAGAAGATGCAATAATTCAGATTGTGTTAGCCGTGTAAAGTGGAAACATGGTGCTCTTGTCTTTTATAATGCTAACTTGACAAAAGGGGTGTTGAGAGGATGGAGTTGAGGCGAGATCTGTATCTCGCCCCACCCAAAATATTCTTGACTCTTTGAGAAAAAGGCATTGTCTTCTATCCTTGAGTCACACAGGAGCCTCCAAAGCTTGCCTTGTTCAATAGGCAAGATGGCAGCAGGTGTAGCTTAAGAATATCTGGACGGATATCTAGGATGGAAACGAGTGAGAAGAGAAAATGTTAGGTCTTTCTGCCAACAGCATTCAGAGCCTTTGAGTGTTTTGTTGCTGTTCCTCCTTCACAACATCCGTTGCTTCGGTCTCGGTTTATAGAGGGACAGAAGAGTTGGGGGGAAACTGGCCAAATAAGGGGAGCCCACTCCATACTACTTTGGACATCCCTTCTGGAGGCTTTACGAATAATTGCTCTGCATACCAATAAACCTCTGGCAGGTGGATAGCAGAGAGATACTTTATCACACACTGCACATCCTTTCTCTCCCTTCTTTTGTCCCACCTTGAACCGAGGTACAAAACCTTATTAACTCCTCTACTTTTCTTTGCCAAACCTTTGAGGAAAAAATCACTCCTCTTCTCCCAGTTCTTGTCTATACCGATAAAGTAGCCAAATGTCCAACACAAGGTCCGTTTTCTTGCCCTGGGCAAGTCAGTGCTTGTATCTGGATCAACTGTGCCACTCTGTCCGTTTTGCATGTTTTTCTTACGGCGGCATAAATTGGATGCCAAGTTGCACTGAACCTTCCTCCAGCTGTTTAGATCTAGAGGGAGCTTTCTGCTAGGAAGGAGCGATTTCGAAATGCCTATGAAATCAAGCTGTAACAAGAGAGATTTCCTTGGTGAAGTATTTACAAGACTTCTATTCTGCCAGGAAGCTGGCTTTGCTTGACAGTAGGGAATGAAATTTTGATGACAAGGAGGCGATGGCTAAACCAAAAGATCTGCTTCTTAGAAGCTCACTCCTTGTTGAAAAGAGCTATTCCCCCAGCCCTTAACAAGCAACAAGACAACAAAAACAAGATTCCTTAGCGGCAAAATTGAGATTGTTTTTGGATCCAGTGTCCCTTTGGGAAGGCCAGTTTAAATCCGTTCCATCCTTCTCCGTCTTCTGCAGTTCAAAAAGTCCCCCATAGCACTGTTTGACCAAGGAGACTGGAGTCAGAGATCCCTCTCCTGTTCTCAACAGAGACAAAGTACAGGGCAAAGTAAGGGTTTGCTTTATAGTATTAACAAAATATGGAAGGGAGTGTTGTCAAATAAATTAGCCTCTTCAACAAGACCGAACCACCTGCCTTTAATGAGGCGGCTGCTCAGATTTGGAGCACCCAAGTTCTCAGAGAAGGGCCATTTTTGGGGACCATCCTCCTGGGCTCTCCTTATTCCACTGTGCGCTTTTCAGTTTCTTCTGGTGCTGTCCCAAGAACTGTGCAGAGCTAAAAGCCGAGCGCTTTCTTGTCCCCGTCGCTTATTCCTGACACAGCGATGGATCTCTGAAATGCCCCAGTCGGTCCTTTGCTATCACTGGATGTGCAGCAACCAAACTTGCCACAGTTGGGACGTGGAGTTTTATTTCTGTTGCGTGCACAAAGCCAACTGCAACTTTTTGGATAACTTTTTGGGGACGCATGTATCTGGAAGCAGAATCAGCCCCCAGGGTCCCTTTGTTGGTGCTATGTGCAAATACTGGTTTTATGACGTGAGGGCTTCGGCCCTTGACCCAGCATCCTGGTTAACCGCTGCTAGGGCAGGGTGCGGGTTCTTCTCAGCTAAAATGTCAGAAAAACAGGTCTTATCTTTTCCGCTGTTAAGTGCACAGATCTTCTGTTTAGTTTTATTGTGGGAGCATCAGCCATTTTTGCTGCCGTGACTTCTTTGGACGGGAGGTGGCTTGGTTCACCCCAAAACACTTTTAAAAACCCCATTCCGGTACAGAACATGGTGCTATGGGTTGTGTGTGTTTCTGTATTCGCCTGCTAGATCTGCAATCCGCCTTATCCACGGCCGTCTTAGACTAACCAAGGATTGCCGGTTGCTTTCGTATTGCCCACGTATAGTCGTGTTTCTACAGTGGTTAACAATTTTACACAAGGCCAAACCACACACCTGCTTTTCCTGAACCATCCGTTTGGTTTCTGTCGGTGCCTGAACAAAAGAAATGAGTAGAGTACCTTTGTCGTCTGCATTTTGGGATCCCCTTGCGTTTTGCTGTCCTCCGCTTTTAAAATACTGGCTGCTCTGGTGTCTTTTAATACTTCAGGCTGAGTTGTGGTGGTGTTTTATGTGCGTCTGCCCAGTTTGCTACAGCGATTAATATTTCTGAAATCACTGACAGACAGAGTTATTGGCTGAACCGAAGGGGTTCTTTTTACGAACGGCGTGGGATTTGTTTAATTTCCCAGTATGGTTTACTTCAAAAGTGTCTGGGGCGGGGAGCAAGAGACAACAGATTTTTGCTGTTGAGTAAAACTATTTTTCAATACTTCTGTGAGTTGTAAAGAAAGGGGAAAATAAAGAGGCCTTTGTTTGGATTCTTCCATCTCTGGTAAGATCAGTCGCATCGCTAGGAGAGGAGTTGGAAGTGTAAGAAGGAACCCAGTTTACAAAAATACCTTGCCTGGTCTCCTAAAGCAATTATACACTTCCTAGAGGTGACCACCATTTTATGGCCATTTTAACGCGTTCAAACTGAAGCTGTCTTCTTCAGTATAAACTTACAGGGCTCTACGAAGGTCGAGGTGTACAGGGCAGTTTTAATTCCTTCACGTACGTATCTTCCCTCCATCCAAGCCGGTGGTCCTCTCAGCTCTTCATGTAGCCTTTGGCAATGAGGTGGAAACTTAAATTTATCCTGAAAGCGAGGTAAGGGAAAGTTAGGACTAGCTAACGTAGCGGTTTAGCTAACTTAACTGCTCCTTGGAGCGCTTGGCGTTTCTGAGCGCTCTGGAAATGTCGTACCGTGTATGAATTTTGCTTTTTTTTATTACAAATCCCCCAGGAATGGAAATCTGCTTTGCTGATGAAATTCAGTCAGTGATGGAAATTACTGCTGCTCAGGAATTCATTTGTAAGATAATAAGTATAAATATAAATATATATGTAAAAACAAAAAATTCTGTTTGTAAATGGATCGAAGGGAGTTCCCATTTTCTTAAGAGGTGGTGATATGGGATGTTCTTTCCTAGGGACTTGATTTGTACACATTAGCCCATGAAAAGTGAAATTTATTTAAAATCCAAACGCTTCTTTAATACGTCTTTGGTTTGTCTCGTTTTTTTAATTTCGGTCCCTACGTTTTAACTTGTCATTCTTCCATGGAGCTCATGTGAAACCTCCTTTTGCGTGTGTATATATGTAATGATAATAATAATAATAATTAATAATAATAATAATCTTATCGATATATTTTCCACTTTTCTGGCCCTTCCAGTCCTCTGCACTGCAAAAGTTTTTCTTTCCGTTCTCATCTCCATTATGAACCTCCCTCCCAACCCCACTTCACCTTGATTTGTAATTAAAAAAAAAGGCTTTGAAGTTTTGTCTTTATATTAAAAAAAATGTATGTATTTTAATACACTGTACCATGGCTGTGCTTCCATCTTTTTGAAGTTGTCTGATTTAATTCTGGAGAGGAAGATGCCGCTTGAATGATTTGTTACCGTGAAAAGTTGGCAATGGATGCTAGATTGAAAGGCTGCCAGTAAGATTTAGGAGAGTGATCTATTAACCATAAAGGGTAGCAAAACTACATGTTCTCAATGGAATTTGGAAACGTTACTCTTTTTGGTCCACAGATGAGGATGATGTCTATGGAAGTATAAAATTAAAAGGACAAAAAATTAAATGGCAGACCTAAGTTTGGTTGATTAAAAATGACCTGAAACCCAGATAACAGTCACTTGTACCTGAGGCTTGAACAAGAAAATCAGTGTATGCATGACAAAAGGAATTTCCAACCATTTCAAGGAGAAAACAATCTTTTCATTGAATGTACAGAAGTAATAAAACCGGCTGCTAGCAGGGAACAGAGCGGTGGGGAGGAGGGAAGGTTTTTGGATGTAAACTGGTCAAACGCTGAGCTTCTGAAGCGCCCAGAAAACACTCTAAATGGCATATGCCACCCCTTCTTGATGGGCATCTTCCATACTGAGTCCCCCACAGAAGGAAGATTTCAGAATGCCCTCACAAAAATTTCACAGCAGGTTTTTAAAAAATACATTCAGCTGCCAGCCCCAAAAGTTGGGGGGGAGAAGAGAGAAAGAATAAAAGAACAGGCCAAAAAGAAAAGGTTTTCTAGATAAAGGAATTCTGCAAAGAAAGGAAAATCAGCACCGTCTCCCTGTTTTGTGAAAGGCAGAGCACACAAGTCTCAGTAGTGGTCTTTGGTGCTGAGAATGGCTCTATAGCCTCCCGAGGGCTAAGCGCAGGGTCTAGAAGAATGGGGAAGACTGCAGGGTATTTATGCTTCTTCCGCCTTGGGGTAAGAAGAGTAACGGCACTTTTAAGGGTTGCCAGCAAGGTGCAACAAAATAGAAAACTGCTTCCTATGCCATATCCCACTTTAAAGCCCTGAAAATCTGGCCTTTTGGATGTTCTAAGCCCCAACTTCCCGTACCGTTTGGCCACGTTGGGGATTCTGGGAGTTGGAAGTCCAAGCTGTTTTTGGTGGGCCACGGGATCCCACTCCTTGTAGTCCGATTGCCCCCTAGGAGCGCCTGAGGGAAGGAATACACAGCCTCTCCCAGGTACTGAACACAAGATGGTGGCAAAGGATAGACTAAGCTTGGAAACTAAAACCAAAATCCCTTTGCATTACTAGCTTAGTTAAGGAGGAGAGCATACTTTCATCACCAGGAGAGGTTTGCTTCAAGAGTAAAGATTTACACTGCCTTTCTGCTTCAGAGAAAGAGCAAGAGTGCGCTCACAGTGAGGTGCGGTCACTCATTGAGAGACGTTCACCTGCTTCAACATTGTGCAAAGAATGACAGTTGTTGTTGTGTGCCTTTCAAGTCATTTCTGACTAAGGCACACCTATTGTGGGGTTTTTGTGGCAAGATTTCTTCAGAGGGGGCTTGCCAAAGAACGATACAGAGGGGAATTAAAAGTGGCAAACGCCTCTTTCCTTTGTCTTCACAAACAGGATTGCAGAAGGCATTTTGGGGTCGGTGGCTGTGTCAAACTATTAAAACGACAATTTTCCTAAACTGATCATTTTCTCCATTATTTGGGCCAAAGCTAATTTTGTAAAAAATAAAAATAGGATGTTAAAAAAAGGCCAAAACTGCTGAGAAGACGAGGGGGAAGGAGGTGGATACGTACAAATGAGACTTCACCCACTTCCTAAAATGAGAAGAATCCTCCCATAAACTTGTTTAAAATAAACTCATGAAGGGGAAAGTCACTTGGTCATGGTTTCAGCTCCATAGAGAAGCCCTGAGTAGGAGGCTTGGGCCGTCGGCAGACTCCAGGCACGATGGGAGTTGGAATAGGCTGAGGACACCATGCTGTGTATTCAAGGCTACAGTTTCCGTGTTCCCAACTGGAAACGCGCTTCTTCCGAAATGCCATACTGTTCCAAGGGATCCTGTATGAGAGAGAAGGGTTATTCACAGCTGGACTGCTTACTGGGAATATACAAATCCCTTGCTGAAAAAGCACCAGAGCAGCTGGACTTGCCACTTCATTTCCATATACAAAGGTTTTTGAATTTGAACTGACATTGTCACACATATAATGACACATATAGGTCTGTCCCTGGCTTTCCACTCCCCCAAATGTATCTGAGGAAGTAGACTTAAGTCTACGAAAGCTCATGCTGCCAACTTCTTTAAGTTAGTGTCAAAGGTGTGACAAGATTTCTTTGCATACTGAAACGGTCAAAGTTAGTGTGACCCTTTGGAGTGGACATGACATGTTTGGAAAGACAGCCAAGCAGTAATTCACCTTTCCGGTCATCTTCTGGATCTCGTTTCGGTAGAAGATCAAGCTGCTCCTCATGAACTCGTAACTGTAGGAGAGAGAAGATGGAGGCTGAGTGTGAAGGTGAAGCGAACTGGCCACACAGCTGGGATTGATTTCCCTCTTTCTTTATGAATCTCTCCTATTTTCAGGGATGATTAGGGGTGCATCTATATTGTAATGTTAATGCAGTGTGACACCACTTTAACTGCCATGGCTCCTTCCTACAGAAACATGGGTTTGAAGTTTGGTGAGGCACTGTTACTATTTGGCAGAGACCTAAAGACCTTGTAAAACTGCCAATCCCAGGATTACACCGGATGGAGCTACAACGCTTAATGCAGTGTCAAACTGAATTATGTCTAGTCTAGATGCAGCCCTGTAAAATAGGGGGGAAATGGGTAAAGGAGGAGGATAGGGGAGAGTATCAATTAAGAGGCACTGTGTAGTAGTGGACTGAGTGTTGGACTAGGGCTCTGGGAGACCAAATTATTGACCAATTAATTCAAGATACAGCTATCAGGGTTCCCACCAGAGAGGAATCCGTCTGCCCTGCCTCACCTGGCCCGCCTCAGCACCTCAATCCATTCCTGGCATTGCTCCTCCGTGTCGCACTCAAAGTAGTATTTCCGCTCTGGCTCCTCCAGGAAACCTGTAAGGCAACCTTGTTGTTAAGTCTGGCTTTTTATACTCAATTCATAGACTCCTAGAGTTGGAAGAGACCCCAAGGGTCTGCCATGCAGGAACACACAATTATTATTATTATTATTATTAAATCCTTGCAGAGAGATGACCTACCAACATCTGTTTAAAACCTCCAAAGAAGGAGACTCCTTGACCATCATCTACTGTCAAAGAGCTCTTGCCCTCAGGAGGTTCCTCCTAACATTCAGGTGGAATCTCTTTTCCTGGAGTCTGCATCTATCCTAGTCTCTGGAGCAGCAGATAACAAGCTTGCTCCATCCTCAATGTGGCATCCTTCCCCCTGCCATCTTAATTTCAAACTGTAATATCCCTGGGACAGAAACCTTTTGGGGGGGGGGAAGGCCCAGTCCAGAAACCCCTTTGCTCTGCTGCACCCCAAAATCTCCTTTTGCAAAGACTCACTGATTGAGAAGACATTTTCTTCTTCTTGGATGATCCGGCAATGTTCCAGCAGCAAAGCGCCAATGGGCTGGGGAGAAGGAAAGAGAAATCAACAAATCTGCGTCTCCTCTTTCTAAGTAGCGTCACACTATTTCGGTTTCAGCAGGTCACAGTCACACCAAATAATGACATTTGTTATGTGCCAATCCTATTTCTTGCTTTTCGTGACAAGATTTAGCTCCTGCCTTCCTCTAAACCTGAGGGAGGCCTGCTTGCCCATAGTCACCTGGGGGTTTTCTGTGGCGGAGTGGGATTTGAACCCTGGTCTCCTGTAATTCAGGTCCAGCATTCAAACCAAAGCACCACGCTGGGTTCATACACACATGTCCCTCCACATTGCGGCTTTGACGTCTGCAGATTTCATTATTCATGGACTTGATTTATATGTTCTCTCTAGGAATATCTAGGTCCTCCAGTGCAGCTCTATGGTCAACTTTAACCAAAAGTCACACTGAAGGACCAAGAGAATACTCCACTAGGCCTTTGTAGCTCCTCCAGCACAACTCTATGGTCAATTTCTGGCAAATGTTGACCACAGAGTTGCGCTGGAGGACTCAGAAATTCCTAGAGAGGTGTTCTCTCAGGTAAAAACATGGTGTTTTTGTCATTTTCCCCACATTCACAGGGGTCCTGTGCCACTAAAGCGAATGTGGAGGGAGGGGTGTATATTACAGGTCCCCACCGGATTTGTTCATAACCGCCATGTATTTACTGAGTCGGCTCAATAGAGGTAAATGTGGATTTGGGATGATCCTGCACTTTTCTCTATGGCCAACAGGGCCAACCCTGGGCAGACTGTAAGTTCCCATCCAGGCCACTAGTCCTCAGTGGTGATGCCCAGCAGCCTTTACCTCGGCTTCGTCCGTCCGGAAATAGAAGAGGAAGTTGACCACCAGCTTCACCAGGCGCTTCTTGAGTGCTGCAGAAAGAGAAGGAGAGGAAAAGGGGTTAAAGTTGGCCAGGGCTGCGTCCACACGGCAGAAATGACCCACTTTGGTACCGCTTTAATTGCCTTGGCAGACACTGACCATAGAGTTGCGCTGGAGGAGCTACAAAGGCCTGGGAGAGTGTCCTCTCTAGGAATCTCCAGGTCCTTCAGTGCAACCTTTAGTTAAAGCTGACCATAGAGTTGCGCTGGAGGACCTAGAGATTCCTAGAGAGGACATATTAATCAATGGCATCAATAAAGCCGCAAATACGGAGGGATGAGTCTATATAGACCCCGCTCTATTCTATGCCAGATGGGGTTTGTAGAGCCTTGGCTCTACTTGGGGACCTTTCATTCTCAGGCTCCAAAGGCCTCAAGAAGCCCTGGCCCCGCCCCCCGCCCTTGACGTCACGGCCTCCTCCTCCTCCTCACCGCTGCCCTTCTTGGGCGCCCGCATCAGCACTTCGGCCGCCTTCTCCGCCGGCTGCCGAGAGAGAGACAGCAGCTCCCGCTCGTTGAACCGCATCGCCAGCGACACTCTGCGCTCCCACGCTCTATGGTTCAACCCTTCCTCGTGCACTTCCGGCTCGGGACCGGAAGTGGGCACTTTCCCTCAGCCTCACTTCCGGTGGCAAGGAGGAGCTTATCCCCTGCAGAGCAAATAGCAAAACACAGCCATACACAATACATCTATCTATCTATAGCTTATCTCTAACTCTATATATCTCTATCTCTCTCTATCCCTATCTATCTATCTATCTATCTATCTATCTATCTACAGTATCTATCTAATCTCTCTCTCACAACCTGGGTCCCTTCAGGCCTTTTGGACTCCAACTCCCAGAAGCCTCCTCTAACAAACCTAATGGCGAGGCATTCTGGGAAATGAAGTCCTTAACAAAAACCCCACCCCTTTGAAGGCCCAAAGTTTGAAAACCACCGCGGTGGCAGTTATAACAGTCTCTGAATCATAATATCTACATTGCTGTGTTAGAATGTACATAACTTCCCCTCCCTCATGAGCGGAAGTACCCTCGGTGAGCTCCAGAGGACCGCTTCCGGGTCGACCCAGAAGTGGATCCTCGCGCGATTGTGGCGGCGTTGGTAGGCCTGGCCTGGCCTTTTCTCTGCTGCTTTCCCTCCTGGAAAGAGGTTTTAAGGAGAAAGGAAGGCTTCGCGGGCTCCTTCTTCGGCGGAGGCCCGAGAGCGGCGTAAGGAGGCACTTCAGGTCCGTCTACACTGTCAAAACCCAATGCTGTTTGACACCGCTTTAAGCGCTGTAGCGCCATCCGAGGGGACCCTGGGATCTGTAGTTCAACCTGGCCTTTGGCCTCAAACGCCAAAGCGCGCGGAACTACAAATCCCAGAATTCCCTGCTCTGCTTTTGCAGTGTAAACTTCGAATGGCTTTTAATTAGATGATGATGATAATAATGATAATAATAATAACCTGGTTTGAGACCGCTTTAACTGCCCTGGATCAGTGCTAGGGAATTCTGGGAACTGTAGTTTTGTGAGACATTGAGGGTTTTTTGTCAGAGAGCTCTGGTGCCACAATAAACTACATTTCCCAGGATTCCCTGGCACTGAGCCAGGGCAGTTAAAGCGGCTTCAAACTGGATTACTTCTGCAGTGTATATTGGACCATTAAACCTTCTTCCTTCCATGTATTAATGGAATAAACCTCTAATAGCCTTGCAAAGAGTTATGGTTGCTTGCATACTGCTTTCCCAGACTGACAGGGCTCTGCCTTTGAATTCTATGATAACCTTTTTACCATTTGAGTGCCTTAAAAATGTAATTTCCCCTCCTTTCCCCCCCTTCTCTCCGATCTCTCAGCCTTTTCTTTTCAATCGCCTTGAAGCACAAAAGCCTCCGTCATGGATTTCCAGCACCGTCCGGGGGGCAAAACGGGCAGCGGAGGGGTGGCCTCTGCTTCGGAGAACAACCGCGACCGCAGAGAGCGGCTGAGGCAGCTGGCCTTGGAAACCATCGACATCAACAAGGTGGGCTCCTGGTTTGATAATATAGTGCAGGAAATATTAAGCCAGACATATCCTGACCAGGAGAGCCAGTGTGGCATAGTGGTTTATTGCATTGGACTACGACTCTGAAGAACTTGATTGCCAAATCAGTCATGAAACCCACTGGGTAAATAAGGGCAAGTCGCACTCTCTCAGCCTCAGCGGAAAGCCATGGCGAACCCCCTCTGAACAAATCTTGCCAGGAAAACCCCACAATAGGTTTGCCTTGGGGTCACCGTAAGTTGGAAATGACTTGAAGGCACACAATGACAATCCTGAGCAACAGGGGTGGTCAAATTGTGTCTCCTAAAGTATCCCAACCCATCTTTCCATATTAAAATATAATAACCTCAGCACAATTATGGGTTCCCCCCCCTCCCAAAACCATGGAGAAAATCCCCCAAATATATGAAAGCTCACAAAAATACGTCCATCCACACATGTGCCCCAGAACCTCCTACCGTCCCCAGATACTTCCATTTCCCACTATAATTCCTCTCAAAATGGTGACAGGGAGTCCGATCCTGTTGCCATTTTGAGAGTGACTGCAGAGTAAAATGGAGGCATTTGGGCTTGTTGTGGGAAAGTCAGATGAGAAGAGCCCTCACAAAGCTGTCCATGCCTCTGTACAATGATGCTGCTGAAAAAGTGGTTTGTGGACCGGTGACCCATCACTTGCTGGTCCCTGGCCAGGAAAGAACGAAACCTTTGTGTCAGTATTTCTCTGTGGCTTCTGCAGAGCCAAGCCTGAATCTTCATTTAAAAGAAACTAAATAAAATTCTTCTTTTTCTCCCCATTCAGGATCCCTATTTTATGAAAAACCACTTGGGCTCTTATGAGTGCAAGCTTTGCCTGACGCTGCACAACAATGAGGTGAGCTCCTGCGTTTGCCAGTGCGCTTTCTCTTCCTTGGGGAAGTTGAAAAGGATGTACATCCTTGGCATACATGAGATCCCGGGTTCAAATCCTGACATCTCCAGTTAGGGGTGGGAAGAGTCCAGTCTGAAAACCTGAAATGTTACTACCAGTGGTACAAATGATACTGAGCTAGAAGGAGCTATCATCCAACTCAGTCTATGTGGCAATTCGTTATGCTCCCTTTTTCTTGCTTGGAGCTGTAAAAATTCTGGCACTTTTGAAGCTTTGTATGTGTTTTGGGTTTTTACGCCTGCACTTTCCACCTCTGTCCTTGCCTTGTCCTTTCTTCCTTTTGAGACCCAATCTTTGCTTATTCTTTATTCTTCTTCTCACCCAACAGGGAAGTTACTTGGCACACACTCAGGGGAAGAAGCATCAGACCAATTTGTAAGTGTTGGTTAATTGTTATTTTTTTATTATTGAAGCCTTCTTTCTTTCTTCCCGTTGAAAGCCCTCCAAAAGTGTGTGTGTGTGTGTGTTGTGGCCAGGGTTTTGTTAAAAGAACTGGGTACAATGAGTCACTTGCCGCCAAGAAAAGGAAACTAGGCACAGGACTTTCTGGGAGGAGGAATGGAAGGGAACGAAGTCCCAACACTGAGTGACCTTTTCATCTGGTTGTCACAGAGCCATCTTTTAATGAGGGCTGCTGTATATTTTACCTTTATCATATTTTAAATGTGTTTTAAATTGATTCAAATTTGTGTTCCGATGGCATTGCTGAATTTAATTGGTGTGTAGTGTTGGGTTTTTAGCTTTCACCGTTCCTGTCACCATTTTGAGAGGGACTGTAGAGGAAAATGGAGATATCTGGGGATGGTAGGAGGTTCAGCAGAAAGGCAGGGTATAAAATAAATAAGGGGAAATCTTTCCATCTTCCCCACCTTTTCCTCTCACCTCTTCTTCTGCCCCTACAGTTCATCCTTTTTTTGTTATTGCTTGGACCCAAATAATGGGTGCAAATAATGTCTTTGGAAACCAGACAGAGGCATGCAGTTTTCAAGGAGGTAGCTGTGCCTTTTCTTTTTTTCTTATTTCCCTTTTGGCCAGAGGTGGCCTTGGCGCTGCCTAGGAAGTATCAATTTTACGACATCCAGCAGTAACAGACTCCATTTGATAACAGACCATCCCTGGGTAGCATTGTGAGGGCTTTGGCTGCGCCTCAGTTCCTCCCAGGAGAATGTGTGAGTCTTTGTTTGAAAGCACACGCTTGTTTGAGGCCTGTCTCCCACCATGGCGGCCGCTACGCATCGTTGGTGGATTGTGCTCCTGGTCATTTGGAAGCAAAAGGAACTCCCAAGGTCCCTTCAGTCCCTCCCAATTCCAGTTTAAAAGCAGCATTGCAAAATCTATGGACCTCCAGATGCAGTGGTGAATCCTAAATCCCATCATCCCTGCTAGGCTGGCAATGGATGATGGAATGGCAGTTAAAGTGGTGTCAAACTGAATTATTTCTACAGCCAAAGAGTTCTGGTGTCTCACAAAACTGGAAATCCCAGGATTCTCTAGGTTGGAGCCATGGCAATTCAGGTGGTGTCAAACCTATATTATTTGTATAGTTTTTGTGGGTTTTTCGGGCTACGTGGCCATGGTCTAGAAGAGTTTATTCCTGATGTTTTGCCAGCATCTGTGGGAGGCATCTTCGTCTTCTTTTTCTCTGAAGATGCCCGCCACAGATGCTGGCGAAACATCAGGAATAAACTCTTCTAGAACATGGCCATGTATCCCGAAAAACCCACAAAAAAGTATGGATGCTGGCCATGAAAGCCTTCGACTTCATATATTATTTCTACTGTCTAGATGCACCCTGAGTCTACACATCCCAGCATCTCCAGTTAGTAGGGCTGGGTGGCAGTTGATGGGGAAAGATGCATGTCCAGAGAGTTGCTGGCTGGCAGAGTAGATAACACAAATCTTGAAGAATTCATGGTTTTGACTAGTTTATGGCAAAATTCCTATGTAGAGCAAGGAACCTCCACAGCTCAGTCTCAGAGCATCTGTCCTCCACCAGCCACAGGTCCCACTTCCAATGCTGTGTCGCTCCAACTTGATGGAAAGTCCCAAGGCAAAGAGATTGGGTATTGGTGGTCTGTCCCAGACACAAAGAGGTTGGCTGGCCTCTTTTTAAGGGCTTGAACTGATCTGTGCACAAAACTGAAACCGAGTGGTTTCACAATGCCAATATTCAGTGAGAACTGCTGTGACATTGCAACGTGTGTGTGTCTGTTGTGCAGCGCTAGCCAATGGAGTGACTGATGCTCAGTGGATACCGATGCATGTTTGGTTGTTCCCAGTGCGCATTTGGACACCAATAGGAAGTGCAAGAGGGCAACAGGAATGCCTGTTGCGCATCAGAAGTGTCCAGTACTTATCAGAAGTGCCAAATGCACATTGAAGCAATCTTGCCAGAGTCTGGATGCACATCTTCACAATTCACTAGCAAGGTTGCTTTGTGCGTCTGCAGCTGAGCTATAGAGTCATAAAGTTACAAAATGCAGACTGTGATGTCAGAACTCAACCTTTCCTTGTTTTTCTCTCTCTCTCCTATTTCAGAGCTCGGCGAGCTGCAAAAGAAGCCAAGGAAGCCCCAGCCCAGCCTGCCCCTGAAAAGGTGAAGGTTGAAGTCAAGAAGTTTGTGAAGATTGGGCGGCCGGGTTATAAGGGTAGGTGATGCTTAGAAGCCTTACACTCTCTCTCTTGTTCCCTTGGCAAAGGCCCCTATTAAAGTTGTGGCAGGGAGCTAGACCTCATTGTAGCTTGTAGGATAAACGGAGTGATATGTACGTATACTAGTTCAATTTATAGAGTCAGGCAAACCAGGTTCGGCAGCCTCTCTCAGTCACAGAGATTGCAAACATTTGCATGTTTTTCCATGAAGAGGAAAAGCCTAGAAACCTGGAAATTCAGATACTAGTCTGTTAGGGTTTGTGCAATTTCCCTATACCCATCAGGATTAGAAACTTGGTCTCCCTTTTTAATTAAAAGGCAGAGTCTCAGGATCTCAGAAGTGGTGCTTTTGAGCTCCTGTGGAACTGCAACACACATGCAATGTAATGAAGCCAGTACTTCTTGGCAGTGCCAAGCTGAATGTGTCCTCTCTTTTTCCACCTCAGTAACCAAACAGAGGGACCCAGAGACAGGCCAGCAAAGTCTGCTTTTCCAGGTAAGACCCAGCAAATTCTTCCTTACCCTGTGGCTTTTCTCGGTGCTGCCTTTACAACATAAAACAGCATCTTATTTTGGAATACACACTGAGCCCACTGAACCTCAAGCCAGGTTTGTTGTTGCTTCTTTGCTGCTAAGTTGGCTTTGATTTATGGCAACTCTTTGAGAGGCCCTTTAATCTCTCAAGTTAAAACAGAGAGGTACTTTTTCAACTCTCCTTTATCACTTGTTGGCAACTGGCATCTAAACGGCCCTCTCTGACCCTTTTTCTTGCATTTGACCATTTCTACTCTCCTGACAGATAGATTACCCAGAGATCGCAGAGAGCATCATGCCAAGGCATCGGTTCATGTCAGCATATGAGCAAAGGATTGAACCCCCTGACCGCCGCTGGCAATACCTTCTGATGGCAGCTGAACCATACGAGACAATTGCTTTCAAGGTGACCAGAGATGCCACTTCCTTGTTTCTTTTTCACAATCTGTCGTTTGACCAGTTCTATAGTGGAGAACTTTGGTGTATCAAGCTAAGTTATAGATGAGTTCTCCTGCAAAAAAGCATCTCTCTTTCCTGCCTCCCATTCTGTCTCCCCACCTGGCTTTTCTCCTTTCAGTCTCCCAGAGCACTTGCAGCTCTCCCTTTTCAGCCTTGATCTGAGATGACCACATCTATCAAACCACCTCCCCTCCTTACCTCCCTCCTCAGAATAGTTGAACTTCTCTATCCTTGGTATCTTGCCTTGCAGCAGTTTTGGCATCACTACGTACTAACGGCTTCTTGCCTTTCTCATTGCCCAGGTCCCAAGCAGGGAGATTGATAAAGCTGAAGGGAAGTTCTGGACTCACTGGAATAGAGAAACGAAACAGGTAAAGAGTAGCCAAAGGAGGGCAGCTTTGCAGCCCCCAAATGCCTGAACATTTGTAAAGCTAGTTTGAAAAATGCTTATATATATTTTTAAAACAGTATTTTGTTTTAATGTATGTCGGGAGCTGGTTTGCATCTAGTTTTGAAAGAAAGGCATGGTGGTTATAGAAGGAATAGCAATCAGTATCATCAGTATATAAGTAGATAATGGTGGTGATGATGGTGATTAAAGCATCTTACAACACTTAAAACAAACATTCAAACATTAACAAGCAATTAAAAAAACTAAAACATCAGTGAAATCAATAACTTACTTTTAAAAGAAATAAGGAATCATTTAAATCATAGTCTCTGGTCTTGCTGCAAACATACCAAGTCCTTTGTTACTATTACAACTATACATTTAAAAAGTAATTCTACTTTCTTGTTGCTCTAATGCAGTGGTCCCCAAACTATCCCCTTTAAAAGATTTTGGACTTCACTCCCAGACGTTTCAGCCACGTTGGCCAATAGTCTGGGATTCTGGGAACTGAAGTCCAAAATCCCCTAAAGGCCACAGTTGGGGACCACTGCTCTAAAGTAACAAAGTTACTTTCAGTTACCTTTTTAGTACATCTGAATGGTACAGGTTGTTGACCTGTGGTACAAAACACAAAGGTTCTTCCAAGGTTAAAAAAGAGGTGGAAAGCCAGCTTCTGAGCTCTGCACCAAACTATGTTGAGGGAACATTTCTGTATCCATGCTCTCTGAATGTCCAGCTCGCTGTCTCTTACAAGCCTATTGCTCTCCTTGTTGGAAATAACACCCCATCTCTCTCTTTCTCTCCCTTCTTTCTCTTCCTCCTTCAGTTCTTCCTTCAGTTCCATTTCAAGATGGAGAAGCCCCCCGCGCCCCAAAGCATCCCCGCCGGACCAGCCACAGTGAAGAGGCCCCCGCCTCCACCTCTCATGAACGGCCTGCCCCCTCGGCCGCCACTCCCGGAGTCCATCCCGCCCCCTCCTCCGGGAGGCATGGCCATGCCCCCTATGCCTCCCCCCACAGGGCCTGTGCCCTTGCCCCCGGGACCGCCTCAGCTGCCTCCAGCTCCAGGCGTCCCTCCTCCAGCCCCAATGCCCCCAATGCTCAGGCCCCCCCTCCCCCCAGAAGGTCCCGGGATATTTCTCCCCCGCCCCCCCACCAGTTGAAAAGATTCCCCTCGTTCCGTTTCTCCGGTTTTGCAATGCCATTTTTCATCTTGGTTTTTGTCGTTTTTTTAAAAACTGAGTACGCCAGTGACTTTTGCCTAGAATCTTATATAGCTGTATTAAAAGCAACAAAAACCTCTGTTTGCTTCCGTTGTGCAGATCTCTTTGTCATGGCTGGTGAAAATCTTTTGACTTCTAAACCTCTGCGGAAATAAGTCTCTTGTGCGTCCAAAGCTTCTGAGTTAGTTCTCCATTGGTTGGGAGGGCTGTTTGGGAATTCATAAGCTAATGTGCCGTGTGGATTGAATTAGTGAAGTAAGGCACAGCAGGTTTGTGATCCCAAAGCTCTTTGTTGTATTGCTAGATAAGTTTAACCCTGCAGTATCTAAAAAGTTGAGAATGGTCCTATTTAAGACCTGGGGAATGTTTTTGACACTACAGGTATGCCTTGGTTAATGAGCCAGATGTGTTCCTTCTTTAAGAAAATTTAGTGTCAAGAGAGACAAGAGGTTACATCTACAAAAGAGAAACAATGCAATTTGACACCACTTTCAGTGCTGCAGCTGTGAGATCCTGAGGTTTATAGTTCTACAAGGCCTTTAGCCTTCTCTGCCAAAGAGGGCTGGTGCCTCTCCAAACTACAAATCTCAGGATTCTGTAGGATGGAGCCACGGCAGTTCAAATGGTGTCAAACTGCATTATTTGTCTGGTGGAGATGCACCTTAAAATTGCAAGAAAAGACACACACCAAAAAAAGTATATAAATATATCCAAGGATTACCTTTAGTTATACCAACCTCTATTCACTTATGGCCTTACAGATCTGTGATTTTGAAACACTTGGGGTTAGGCTTACCTGCTTTCTCTGTTTATCTTTCAATTTGCATGCTCAGTCTCGGATTTTGGAGGTAGTTGTTGTGTACCTTGCCTGTTGTAGGCAAGCACACATGGACCAGCATCCAACAAACTACAACATGGCTGCTTGTGACACACAAACGTGGTCACTGATAGTCACCATCTAGTTAAAAGAGTATTCATATATATATATATATATATATATATATATATATGAGAGAGAGACAACAAATTTTGTATGAGTGAAGCAGGTGAAGATCTATTTCAAAGGAGGAAACCTTCAGAGGTGTCATTGATTTAATGTGGGCAAGAAGTTAGCAAACTAGAAAAGTCTTTAATTTCAGGTCTAATAGGATATGAGACAGTATGCGTTCTTGGAAACATTTTGGACTACAATCCCCAGGATCCCCCATCCAGCATGGCCAGAGACATTTGTTGGAAGAGTAAGGGGCAGCTAGCTAGAGGGATGTGTTTGCGTGTCAATAAAATATACAAACTTCACAGTTTTAAATCGCACACACCAATCCTCTGTCTTCCCCATGTGATGTTTTCCTTCACTGAATGTATTTTCATAAAACCCAAGTGATATAATAAGATGAAAGTGGGCATCTTGTGGGACTACCACTCCCATCAGCCCAAGCCAGCATACATAAGGGAGGGATGCTGGGACTTGCAACCCAGTCACACCTGTTTTTGCTACTCCACAGGTCATTGTGACTAACAAAAGCCCCTTTGAATTCAAACTCTTTTGAGATGCTCGCTCCAATAATACTTTTAGAGCCACCTTGGGAGATGTTCCAGTCTAGACTGTTGGCTTTGTGTGTGTATGTTTTGTATATGATGGTTGTTTCGCTTTGATCCTTTTGGGGTGGGGGGCGGGATGTGATAAAAGACATTTTAAGTCAAGGTTGAGTCTAACCGGGAGGTGTGGATTTTTGTGAAGTCTCTTTGTAGATAACCAAAATGCTGAAAATAGAACAGAAAGGGTTTCTTTGAGCTGGCCATTGCCTCCCTCCTTGCAAGAATGCCTTCAGGGAGGTGCCATGTGTGTTGTCGAGTCAAGGACACAATCCAAGGAGGCTTAAAGAAGGGGAAGTCCAGCCACTTCTGCCTGGTGTATGTATGTCTGGTCTTGTGTGCGTTTTTTTCTCCCCCCTCCTGTCTTTCCAAAAATGTCTTTTCTTGGTTCTGGACTTCTCTGGAGAGTTTTGGGGAAGGTGCTGTAACTCTCCAGAGGAAGCAAGACCATGCAGGTTGCAGCCGGAGGGCTCTTGTTGGCTCTCTTGTTGGTCCTGGAGGCCATCTCCATTCCTGAAAATGAGAACTTTTCAGAAGGACTTCGGACAGAGCCAGAGGTCTCCAACTTGAGAAGATCCGAGACTCCAGAAGAAGATGAAATCCTGACTGCGTCAGACATCACAGGACCTCGATCCCAGGTCTCTCTTGCTGTGGTCAACCTTCAAGACCATCGTGGTGGCCATGTCCAACCTGGCCAGAACTTTGCCGGCGGAGAGGCGTTGGGTTTATGGGCCAGAGCCAGCTTCCAACCGTGGCCCCAAGGAGTCCCAGAAGAGCCCGTCTGTCGGGTGAAACTGGACCGGGGCAGCCTCTGGGCTCCCAACCACCTGGAAGTGGTGGGACTCCTGACCAGCTATGACAGCGGGTTCCTCAAGGCACTGAGCCGCTCGGCCTGGAGCCAAGAAGAACTGGAGACCTTTGGCTTGTGTCCGACGGAGAACCCCCGCAGCCTCCTCTCATCCCTCCGGCGCGTTGGGGAGAGCCTGGCCGATCCGGGGGAGAGCCGGTTTCTCTTGCTTCATCTGGAAGAAGGTAAGTGTGGAAGAAAATCCAGGGGCTGAATGAGTTGGCTTCTGTCAGAGGGGAACTTAGGAAGCCAGAATGGATGAGAAAATGAAAAACTTCTGCTGTGAACAATGCTCTTAATTTGTTTACTTTTTCATCAGTCATTGTCCTTGTCCTCTGTTCCATCATTTCCTTCCTTCCTTCTCTCTTTCCTTTTCCCCTCTTGCCTTCCTTCCCTTCCTCTCTCTCTCACCTTCCTTCCTTCCTTCCTTCCTTCCTTCCTTCCTTCCTTCCTTCCTTCCTTCCTTCCCTCCCTCCCTCCCTTTCCAGGTATTGTTGGATTGTAGCTCCCAGCTGCCCCAGCCAGCACAGGCAAGAGTGGGAATACTGGGAATTGTGAAGTTCAGAATCACCAGGAGGGCCTTCCCTTCTTTCCATCCTTGCTTTAGGATAAGAATAGTCCTCTAGGATTGGGGTGGGGTGGGTTATTTAATCTAGCAAGATGTGGTCTTCCAGAGGCTGTTGGACTGCGACACCTGTGATCCTTCTGGCTACACTGACTGATGGGAGTTCCAGTCCAACAAGACCAGATATCTGGGGGAGAGATATAAACCTCTCTCCCCAATCTAGCACAATAGAGGAAGCTATACATTCTGTTCTTTAGAGGAAAACAGATTTGTTTGGTGTATGCTGGTCATTATATTACCAAAATAGCCCTATCCTTACAGGAAATTTTGGTGCAGGTTGACAAATTCTGAAAGTTATAAGTCCAAAAAGCATATTTTTAAAGCAGTCTTAATGTCCAAGACTCCCAAGCAGTCCAATGAATATGCTTAGTTACTGTTTCCTCATCTTGAAAAAGGGAATACAGCTGGCCCTTCTTATACATGGATTTTTTATACATGGATTCAAGCATCCACGGTTTGAAAATGTTTAAAAAAAAAGTATAAATTTCAAATATCAAACCTTGATTTTCCATTTTTTATAAGGGACACCATTTTGCTATGTCATTATATTTAATGGGACTTGAGCATACATGGATTTTGTTATCCATGGGGGATCTTGGAACCAAACCCCAGCGTATAACAAGGGTCCACTGTATAGGAAGGATAGCCTGAGACTGAGCGTGGCTGACTCGAACTCAGAATAGAAATGCTCCATACTGCAACATTTTATTACAGGGCTCTTTCCCATGCCTTCTTTTCCTTTGTTATCTGTGGGTGTATCCACACTGCAAAAAATTAAAGCAGTTTGACATCCCTTTAACCAACATGACTCTATCCTAGACTCTTGGGAGATGTAGCTTGGTGGGTTTATTCAGTCTAGTCTGTCAAAGAGTCCTGGTGCCTCACCAAACTACAGATCCTCTCTAGAACAGAGTCATGGCAGTTGAAGTGGTATCAAAGTGCTTTAATTCTTCAGTGCAGACATACCCTGTGAGTAGGGAATTGTTTTAGGAACCCATAAACAAACCAACTCAGTAAAGAGGGGAAAGTGGATTTGAATGATTTTATAGCTGGATTTTATTTTATAGCTCATCTTTTTTCCAAATTGATATAAATCGATAATAATTCAGAGCAAGAGAGAAACAAGAATTTAGAAAATGGCAGCAGAGAAAGAAAAGCACAGTTGAACAACACAATCCCCTCAAACATCTCTCTTAGGGCCAGAATACCCAAGCTGGCAGAATCACAAACTGAGGAACAATTGAACAATGCAAAGCAACAACTGCAAAATGCTGCAAAAACCCTCTCTGGACCAGAAAGTTCACATCGTTTTGAGATAAAAACTCCCAAACCGCTCCGGAGATAGAGGGATTGCTGCCTCCCATAAAGGGATGCTTTTAGCGTTAGATGTTTTGAAAGGACAGGCTGATCCAAGAGAGAATTCTTGGCAGTTTTGGCGATGGTTTGTTATGCTTAATAATAATATAAAGAAGTCTCTAGATAGAGCAGTTCCTGCTTGGCAACTTTTGGGAAGGGCAAAAGTCAGAGGAACACAACATAACTCCCTTTTGCAACAACTCCACTATAGTTGCCAATTTCTTTCTGGGCATGCAGGTGATGGTTTCTAGAGACCTAGATGGGTCAGGTCTAGATTATACTATTGAAGAGACCAAATTTAGACTCATTTAATCAATGGGAGAAGGGTAAGTCGGCATTTAAATGTACATTGCAATGAATCTTAAGCCAGCCATTTATATACATGTGTCTATCAGTTCAATGGGATCTGCTCTAGTTGGGGACGGATTTGGAGTTATCTTGTTACTGCAGCGACTGCTTAAGGAACAGCAAGGGGCTGGATTGCATGACCTCTAGGATTGTTGAAGCAAAAGGGATTTTTTTGGAAAGCCTTATTTTTAAACTTCTTTCTTCCGACAGTGAAATGGGAAGCGGAGACAAAACTCCGCTTCAAGGTGGTTTTTCAAGAAGATATTGAAGAATCCTTAGGTCCTCTTCAACATGCCCTTTTGGTGTTTTACCAAGGAGGAAGAGAAGGTGAAGCCATGCCTCTGGAGAAGTTCCTCGTCGGAGGGGAAGGTCTCCATCAGGAACAGGTAAGCCACGGTTTTAATAGACATTTCCCTTCCATCACTGGATCTTTTTCCTTCCCACTCTGAATTAAAATTAGATTGTGAATCCATTTGACAGATGAAAATCAGGACATTTGTGGGCCGAGAACGTCAGTGTGTGGTCAAAGGGGCATAAGTTATTAATAAGGAAAAACACGTAAGCTAGGAGAAGTTGCAACAGTTTGCTTTAGCCTGAACCAACAGGGAAAGGCAAAATTCTTCCCTTTCCTCTCCTTTTGTCCCTGCTGAATTAATTGACTTTGGCACTTTGAACTCAATTTCCAGCAATGGAAGTAAGCTGGGGAAAAGAGGGAGGAGAAGACAGAAACTGGGATGGTTGAAAAGCATCTGGAAAAGTGGGATGGGAATGGATTAATTGGGAACTGAGACACTTGGAGATTACTTTATATGGATAGGTGCTCCTCCCGTCATTGGGATCCCAAACTATTTAATCCCAATTAAATCTCTGCTGTCTCACTTTTCAGCTCTTTTTAAAATGTCCCGGTTTCTCTCTTCTTCTCTTCCCGCTTTCCTCCTTTATTTTCAGCTTGCTTCAATCGCTGCAAATGGTTCAAAGTGCAAAAGTCATTAATTCAGCAGAAGGAAGAGGAGAGGAGAGGAGGGTCAAAACTGTTTCCTTCCCAGGAAAAGCAAACTGATGCATCCTCCACCTGTAGTTTGAAAGTCTGCATCAGAAACTTGGATTCAGAATAGGAACGTCTTGGCGGCCAGTGCAGTTCCTTTAAATATCTTCCATTTTTCTCTGCAGTCCCTCTCAAGGGCCGTCCCATCAGGAATCCATTACAGTGGTCTAATGAGGAAGCTTCCAGTCCCTGACCTACTGTGCTCAGTTAACCCTATCCAGGAAAGGACTGAGTGGGGGAACACTTTACCAGTTGAAGCTGTGCCTGCCAAGGTCTCATTTACATGCTTTGTTGGTCCTGTGAAAGTTGATGTATTTCTTTCTTTCCGTAGGAAGTCTGCCTCTCCAGGAGAACACAGTTCCTCGTTCTCCAAGGCTCAGAGATTTTGGGAAGACCTGGCCCTGGGCATTTAAGCTTTGACCTTTCCTTGGAAATTAGACGCCAGAGCAGTGAAGGTACAGTTGTGGTGGAGAGTTCCACGTGCAAATGTCATACCCTCCAACTGTCTCAATTTGGCAGGGACAGTCCCAATGAATCCTCTGCCTTCCCACTTTTTCAGCTGCCTTTAAAAATGTCCCAGCTTCTCTCTCCTTCTCCCACTTTGTCCTTTTGTCCTCGGTTTACTTCAATTGTCGAAAACATGAGTTTGATGTACAAAAGGAGTTGGCACTCAGTTGAGAAAGAGGCAGAGGCAAAATCTTGCCTTCCTTGTAAACTGACTGACTGGACTCTGGGAGCTGCAGTCCGAAAAAGTCACCCTTCTGAGCTCCAAATTCTCTGTGTGTATAGGTCACGTGTCGGCTTACAACAACCCTATGGATGTCCTAGGCTTTTCTTAGGCAAGGAATCCTGAAAGGTAGCTTTGCTATTTCCTTCCTCTGAAATATAGCCTCCAGCACTTGGTATTTGTTTGCCGTCTCCTATCCAAGGACTAACCAGGGCTGACCCTGCTTAGCTTTCAAGATCTGGAAGGATCTGGTGCCTTTGGGGTCTTCTTTCTCATCCCAGTTTCTGTGGTTTTGGAATTCCCAGGCGCTGCCCTCTCCTCCCAGGAAGCTCAAGACCTGCTGTTCGGCTTCGATCCGAAGTGTTTCACGCGCATGACCCCGATGGTGTTGCTCTTGGTGAAGCAAAGGCCCGGAGATGCCCCTCTTCCCGCTCCCTCTTCTTTCCTGGCTGCCAGCGGCAAGTTGGACACAGTCCCTTACCTGAAGCCCAGGTGAACCTTCCCTTTTGCTTTACCAGGTGGTTTCTACCTTTAGCCTTTGGACGGGTTTGAAAAAGTTTAAAAATCATAGTTGCGCTGTGACACACTTTTGCTTATGTCTCTTTATGTTGTATTTATTTTAATTTTCAAAGTTCCTTTGAGTCCACATTTTTGGGGAAAAGATGTGATATGCAGTTGGCCCCCCACATTTGCGGCTCAGATTTTTGCAGATTTGATTATTTGTGGTTTTGACTAATATGTTCTCTCTAGGAATCTCTTAAGTCCTCCAGCGCAATTCTGCCAAAAGTTGACCATAGAGTTGTGCTGGAGAACCTAGAGTTGTTAGGGAAAACACTTCTCTAGGCATTTGTAGTTCCTCCAGCATGATTCTATGATCAACCTCTGACAGATGTTGACCATAGAGTTGCACTGGAGGACCTGGAGATTCTTAGAGAGATTAAAAGAATAGTGTTTTTTTATTTGTGGGTTTTCCACATTCACATGGGTCTTTCACTCCTGATCGCACTGTAAATGAAGGAGGTGATGGTGATGACTTCTGTGTTTTGTCTCTGCAGCCGTTTGCCTGCCTTTGGCGTGGCCGAAGTGCCGCCTTCCGATAGCGGGGCCACCAACTTGACCAATATCTCAGTCCCAGAGCCCACCAGCACCGGACGCTTCCTGGAGGCCCTCTCTCGCTTTGTCAACAAGGTGCTGAGTCCCTCGGGCGATCCACCCTCCGTCTCCAGGGTCCACCTCCGGCTGGATTTCGACACGATGGAGGCTCTCCCTCACCTGCGTCTCAACCTATCGGAGAAAGTCGCCTTGGAGCAGCTGGTGCAGTCGGAGGACCACTTGGTGGTTCTTTTTCCGGAGGACAGCCAGGCCTTGATGGAGGAGCATGTGGGGCACTGGTACTTGGAGGGCTCTTTGCTACAGCAACTTTTGGAGAAGCTGCGCTTGGTGATCCGCGAACTGAAGTCCCTGCCTTCCTTCCAAGCCAATGCGGACCTCTTCCACACACTCCTGGGTTTCTGCTACTACCCGTCAGGTGGTCTGGGGACCCTTTCCCATGGCAATTCCAGACAGGTGGAGGGACCGAGGGGCCGGGAAAAAATCCACAGCCTGCTGCTCCTCAAGGCCCTCCAGGCGGTGCGGGCTCGCTGGCGAGAATCAAAGAAAGCGTCCTCCCGGGCCAACCGTAGCGCCCGCAACCAGGACGACTACTGCCAGCTGCGGGAACTCCAGATCGATCTCGTCTCCACAGGGTACATCATCTTGCCGGAGTCGTACAATGCCAACAACTGCGTGGGCCCTTGCCGGAGTCCTTTATCCACCCGCATCTCCAACTATTACTCTCACACCATCTTCCTGCTGCGCATGCATGAACAGGGCATGCCCTTGGACCGGGCCCCTTGCTGCGTCCCAGTCAAATACTCCCAAAGCCACATGGTCACCTTTACCAATGATCAAGGGCTGATGGTGAAGGTGTACCCGGACATGGTGGCTAAGTCGTGCGGATGTCGATAGAGAAAGAGAGGGAAAGGGGGCTCCCAGGCTCTCCTGGGAAGGTATGCCATGCTGGGCCTGTCGCTTTGGATGGCATGGTGCTCGTACCCAGAATCCCCTTAGTGGTAACATACACTGGTAAAATCCCAGATTAAGTATTAGAAAGAAGTACCATGGACCTCCTTTCACAACATTATGGAAAATACATATACGGTCCTCCTTCCGTTCTTGCGATCTTCGGATCCGTGTCCCTCGCTTATGCGCGAGGGATGAGTGGAGTGAGAATGAATGGGGCACATGCTCATGGCATGGGCCCGCACCCACACCTATATTCAAGCCAATGGGGCTTGAATATAGGCAAAATTCCATTTTCGTGAGAGGGTCCGCAACGGATCCCCCGTGAAAAAGGAGGGGCAACTGTACTGATTTAACTCCTGGTTGCAGGTACCTGGTAACGCCTTCTGCAACATTTCTGAAAGTAGTTACTGTATATACTCATGTATAAGTCTAGAAATTTAGGTTACAAAATTCACCCAAAAAACCATGCACTAATAGTTATGTCTGCTGGAATTTTGCAAGTTCTTTGGCATTGTTTTCCTTTACTTTGTCCTTTACATCCTTGATTACATGCCCTTGAGTTTTACCCTTGATTTATCCATGGGTCATTTCAAAATGCATAACTTTGGCCCCCAAACCTGCCCTTGGCTTACACATAAGGTCAACTTACAGTCGAGTATATACTGTATGTTCCTCCAGTGGTCTGCTTGAGCCGCTACCATCCTCTTTGTCTTGGGCATCCAAGGCACTGATAACAATTCTGATTCTTTATACAAGTGTAAACTACTTTCTTTATAAAGGTACATACAACAAGCTCTCTCACAGAATGATTCTTGCTTGCATGTTCTTATATGCTGTGAAATACAGCTCCTGCACAGATTAATCTATGATGGGTCAGGGAGATGTCTGGAAATAACATGTTCCTCTCTTGCCCCAACCTCCCAAAGGAAAAATTGAACAGATTCTGCTTTGACTTCTCAGATGCCTTGCAGACTTTAAAAGCATTTCTTTTTAGTTTCATTTAAAAACAGAGTCTTTACAGTGGTGGCTCCACAAATCTTTCAAGTTTGCTCCTTTGGTATGTACAGCCCCTGCATTCCTCTCTCTGAATTTGTCTTGGAGGATTTATTTATTCCAAGCTGCTCTCAACTGATATTTTTTGTTTGGTATTCAGTTGCTGTTTAGTTTTAATTGCAAAGGCTATCCAGTTCTTTAAGAATATTGTGTGGTTGTTGTTGTTGTTACCAAATTACATACCGGTTTTACTCTGCTGTTTACCAGCCGCGTTGAAAATATTGGGTAGTTTGGAATGTATTTTTGCTTACGGAGCCTGTGGTTTGTAACATGTTGAGATAGATTGTTTTAAAATGTTTGTGTGTATCTTTGAGATAGAATTGATTGATATTGGAAGTCAATCTACCAGTTCAGAAATAAATAAGGGCTAGAAACTTAAGGTGCCTCTTTTAAAAATGATACCCAAGCTCTTCCTTTTTTTTTGGGGGGGGGGGGAAGTGATTGAATTTTGGTGACCAATGCCACATTCTCTGCTCAGCCCTAGAAACCCACTGGATAACTTTGGGGTGAGTCACACTCTCTCAGCCTCAGGGGAAGGACATGGCAAACCTCCGCTGAACAAATCTTGTCAAGAAAACCCCATGGAGGGTTGCCATACGTCAGAAATGGCATGAAGGCACACAACAACAACAGTGTCCCAGCCAGCTTACCCATCATAATGCTGAGGGGTGATTTTGCTGCCGTCTCCATACCTCTCCATCTGGGTTTGCTTGAAGGTTGCCTGTTTTTCTCCATATTAGACCACTAGCTCTGCTTAAGATGTATTCCTTGGTGGTCTCCTATCCAAGTATTAATCAGGGCTGACCCTGCTTAGCCTCCAAGATCAGATGGGTGCCTTTGTCGTATTTAGGCCCTTTTGGGGAAGAAAATTAGCAAGGAACAAGACTCCTAGTGGGATCATACATCTTTCTCCTGGTCACACACCATTAATGACGCTGGGCTGGAAGAGAGACTTGCTTTATTTTGTGCAAGAGGATTGGAAATCCCAAAATCCTTCCAATCTAAGGGAAAAACCCAGAAAAGATCAAATGGCCATGCTAAAAAATAAAACACGGGGAGAAATGGACTGCAGGAAACCCAGAAAAGTTTTAGAAAGTGTATACAGGAGCGGGGTTAGCAGAATCCAACTACTCCCGTTGCTTCAAATATCTTAACAGCATGCATATGTGTGTGAGTGTGACTGAACCGTTGCAGATTAAGCAATGTTACTGGAGCTTTTATGTCACTTTTTGCTCCAGGCACCTGCACTGGGAGGAGGTTGGACTACATGACCCTTGTGGGTCCCATCCAAAGACAGTGTTCATTTTGGAACGATTTCCGCTGCAAGTCTTTCAGAAGCTGTGTGGCAAGTCCTAGTGGCCAAAGCACAAGATTGAGCTCACAAGAAAATCGCCTTTTGGCTTCCAAAACCTTGTAAGTCATATTGATTCTCAGCTTTGGGAGAACAATGGTATAGAAACAGGGATAGACTTAGAGAGAAAATCAGATTCGTTCCTGGAGTGGCCACATTTAGCAGAACAGCTGCATCTATGCCTTTGTTGGTATCATAAAATTATTTATACAGGGAAAATTATGGCCATGGGGAAGCAAGGATCCTTCATTTTTGGAGCTGAGGGAATGAAGGCACAGGAGAGGAGACAAAAAAGAATGGTAGAGAGGTCTTTCTTGAGGTTACAGAGAGTCAGAGGTCAGGAGTGAGACTGATCTTGTCCAGCTCAGTCCCTGTTCTATGTGGACAAAACATGTCCAGAAAGATTCTGTCTGGAAGCATCCTCTATAGACAGGCAGGGAGTGTGTGTATCCTCCAATGTTTCACAATTAAACACAGGGACATGTGTGGCCAAGCAACATCAGAGTGTGGTCAAGAGGGCAAAAGTTATGGATGAGCAAGAACAGACAAGCTAGGAGAGGCTGCAGCAGTTTGTTTTTGCCTGAGCTGACTGGAAGGGAGAAATTCTTCCCTATCCCTCCTCACTTCTGAATTAAGGGAGTGCAAATTACTTTTGCACTTTGGACTCTATTTGCAGCACCTGAAGTCTGCCAAGGACCAAGGGAGAAAGTGGGAGGAGGAGGAGAGAGAAACTCGGACATTTTAAAAGCCGCTGGAAAAGTGGGATGGCAGAGGATTAACCAGGACTGCTCCTGCCAAGTTGGAGGGTATCGGTGTGTCTGTTGTTGTGGCAGGCAGCTGCCCTCTTTTGAGTGTTGGGAGGTCGAAGTAGGAGGTATCTCAGAGCCCTGCTTTCCACAAGATGGAGGGTGCAAGGAAAGTCTTAGTCGTGCCTTTTGCCCTCCTGAGCTCTGTGCTTCCCAAACTTGTGGGAGGGGAAGAAAGAGCGCTCTGCCTGCCAGGGCCTCCTCTCCTTTTGCTCTTGGGAATGGGTCTTAGAGTCCTTCTCGTGCTTGGAGCGGCCCTTCTTGCTTTCGGGCTCTTCCTTGGGGCGCCGTTCTCTCTTGGGCTCCTTGCTGGGGTGGCCCTTGCTCTCTTCCCGACGTGGCCATTCCTCTTTACCCTTCCTCTCCCGGCGAAGTCGTCTGCTAGGTGGATGTTTTTCCTCCTCTTCTTCCTCCTCTTCTTCCTCCTCTTCCTCATTCTCCTCCTCCTTAGAGGCCTTGTGATCTTTGACCCTCTTGTGTTTGGGTGCCTTTTCTCTCCTGCTCACTTTTTCCCAGCTCTTCTTGGGTCCTACCTTGGCCGCTGGTTCCTCCTCCTCTTTCTCTGCTAGCTCTTCCTCCTCTTCCTCCTGCTCCTCTTCTTCTTCTATCAATTTAGTTTCTTCCTCTTCTCCTGCTGGTTCCTCCTCTCCCTCCTCGATTTCGATGAGCTCTTCCTCTTCCTCCACCTCAAGCGGTTCGTCCGTGTCCGACCAGTCCAGCCACCTCTCATAAAACCACCGCTCATCCTAGAAAGAAACACACAGACTTTGACCAAAAAAGACCATTGACTTGAGAGTCCAGACCTGAGATTTGGTAGGGATAATCTTAGGTCTGCATCATGGTCAAGTTTCTTCAGGGGTGTAGCTACCGGAGGCAGCAACATGAAGACATTGCCCCAAAATAAGAATTCTGCACCCCCCCCACCCAATGAAAGTGTCCTTCAGACCCCAAGTTTCTAACATGCAGCCACTTAAAACCTCAGTTGAATATTTAGGACACTAGATTAGAAACATTTGGAAATCCAGACCCAAAGCCAAGGGTCAGCCCGAGAGTAACCAAAGGACTGAGAATTCAGCAAAGAGTTTAAGGTATGAACAATTTTCAAGTCTTCACTGTAAAATGCTAGAAATTTGAGGACTGGAGGAATATTTCATTGGAGATGCAGAATTCTTTCAGAGGCCAATGCCTTCATTTCCCTCCTCCAGCAACTGTATTGGAGTTGTTTAGCATGAACACTTTGCCTCAAAGTTGGGGAATCTGCACCCACTGGGAGCCCATCTGATCTTGGAAGTGAAGCAGAGTCAGCCCTGATTAGTGCTTGCATGGGAAACCACCAATGAATTCCAGGTGTTGTCAGTTCTGTTTCAGAGGAAGGGACTGGCAAAAACACCCCTGAGTCTTCCTTGCCTAAGAAAGCCCTATGGAATTCATGGGGTTGCCATAAGTCAACAGACGACGTAAAGGCATATGGACACTCATGTGGTGGTGCAGGGTACAGTTGCCCACCCCTGTGGCTTCAAACATTGCTTTAAAATATGTTGTGCCTAATGTTAGTGGCGTACTGCTATCTTCCTTGCCAGGACAGAAGGAAGCCCTTGCTAGGAATCTATATGAGAAAACGTTATCAGAAAAGAACAGTATATTTCATCAGCATTTTGTGAAGCAGAGGTTTTAGCTCTTTCCCAGAAAAATTCACTTTTCGTATGTTTTTTTCTGATGTCATGCCAATCGCTCAGATTCCTTCAGGGGGGTATGCTGCCATTTGGCTGCTGCCTCTCTCTTGCCATCCTTGACCGCCTTCACTCACCAGTTCCCCAATGCTGCCGTCTTGAGGACTGCCGTCTTCCAGGGTCCAGGCGCTCCACTCTGCCATGAGGACATTCTCGCCATAGTCTATTATATCTGTGAAAATGAGAGGATGCTGGAATGAGCTCCTGGATCACAGGCAGGTTGGTATACACACACTGTATATCCCTATACAAACTGTATCTCCCTATACAAACCAGCTTGCATTTTAAAGTCGGCAGGGGAAGGCTTTCTCTCGGTTCCACCATCTTCACAGACTCACTTGGTGGGGACACAGGGACAGGGTCTTCCTGGTGGCTGCTCCCACCCTCTGTATTTCCCTTCCACTTGGCCCCCTCGCTCTCTTTCTGCCCAAAGGCACCCAGTGGGCCAAATGGATTCGAACCCTAGTCTCCCAGAGTCCTAGTCCAACTCCCAAAGCACAACAACCACACAGGCTCTCAGGTATAAATACAGGGACTGGAATCCCGTTAATGTCCTATGCAAGCATTCAGAGTCCTGTCTATGCAGAAAGTAGATCCTGGCTGCATCCGCACTGGAGAAATAACCCAGTTTGGCACTGCTTTAACTGCCCTGGCTCAAGGCTATTGAATTCTGGGAGTTGGGTTTGTTGTGGGCCCAGAGCGGGGCGGAGCTTAAGGAAGGAAGCTCCTGCCTGGCTGATCTGCTCCAAACAAGACAAGTGCTTGCTGACTTTGGTTTTTCTGTTTCTCCAAAGAAAGGTTACTGCAGGGCTGGCAATGAATGGACACTTCTCAAAGGAGTTACTGTGCTGAATCTAGTTTGGGTCTTGAGTTCAGCATCCTGGAGAGTTTAAAGCTACCTAAAACCTTGAATGGGTTCACTGCCTCATTGACATGGGAGCTGCTAAAGGCTAGGTACCCGAATGGTGTGAAGTGACTCCGTTCTCTTACCTTGAACCACTTGGCAGCTCACGCTGAGGAGAGCGACAAAGGAGGCCAGGAGGAGGCATTTGTTCAGGGTCAGGCCCTCCCAGGGAAGTGTGTCCTTTGCAGCCCCACGGGCTTCTGCTTTCCTCTTAACGGGGACGGTCTTGGGGGCTTCAGGACAGAGACAGAAAGAAATCAAATTAAAATCAAATGGGGGACTGAGATACTAACTTTTCAAAGTGGTCACTGGTATGCTAGGGGTATCGGGAAGTTGAAATTCTTTTATGACATGGGGAATGGATGCCCCCCAAAGCTGTTGGACTGCAACTCCTAGCATCCTCAACCAATAGCTAAGAATAGATGACTAAGACTCATAATTCTACCAGAACAGGACAGACCTGAGTAAATAACCAAATGAAGGCTTCTGCTGTGAACAATGCTCTTAATTCTTTTCTCCTCTTTGTTCTTCGTTCACTTATTCCTTTTCTTCATCATTCTTTCCCGCCTACCTGTTCTTTCCTCCTTCCTTCCTTGCTTCCTTCCCTATCCTATAAGCTCAGAGGGGAATCACGTAGCCCTCCAGATATTGTTGGCTGTTCAGATATTTTGCCACTCCATTTGGAATTGCTCCCAGAAGAGATGGGCAGAGGAAAACATAGTTGTTGTTGTTATTATTATTTGTGGGTTTTATTCATTGTCATCATCATCTTTTCCTCCTCCTGGTTCCACAGTCTCCCAGGTGTTACTGACTGGATTTTTGGACACAAAAGAGTGTCTCCAAGAATCTAAGCAGTAGTGAATAATGAATAATAATACAGAGTCACTGTGCTCTTGTGACTCTATCTACAGCAATTTCATTCAGACATTTTGACAGTCTGTTGAGACATTTAATTGCCAGAATCCTATACGTATCACCTTTTACTTAACCTAACTTTACACATACTTAGCTACATAACAGAGGCATTAAGAAACTCCATTAGTGAATTGCAAAGGTACGTATCGAGATTTGGGATCGAGATTTTGGGCCGCCATGTGCATTGGACACTTTGCTAACTCCCTTGTGTAGTAGGGAATCTCTACCACAATGGTTCCCAAATTTGGGTCTTTCAGAGGTTTTGGATTTCAGCTCTCAGGATTCCTGACTGTTGGCCAAGCTGGGAGTTGAAGCCCAAAAACCTCTGGTGGACCCACGTTTGCCAATCACTGTTCTACTGGATATAGACATTATGGCTTTGCTCAATTCAATGAGTCAACTTATGAAGATGTAACTTCCATCCAGGATTCCAGCTGTTGTTATTATTCTCAGTTTCAGAGTCTAGTGCTGGTGTTATTGACTGAAGTTTTGTACTGTCCATTACTCAGATTCCATCTAAGAATCTAGGCATCAGCTATTGTTGGATAATACAAAGAAGAATAGGAAGAGAGGGAAAAGATGATGATGATGAAAAATGGAATCGTAAAAACCTGGTGCCACCGGCCGTGGTTTCTCCACCGGCTTCTCTGTCCGCCCTGGCTTCTCTACCCGCGGTGCTTTCTCCACGCGTGTCCCTTTGGGCTCTGGCGCTTTCTCTGTTGCCGCTGCCACTGGTTTCTCCACCCGTGGCGGTGGTCTCTCGGCCACTCTTTCAGCCCTCAGCACCTTTTCGGCCACTTGCTCCGCTCGGGGCGATTTGGCAGGGGCCTTCTCAGGAACGGTTGCCTTCTCCTCCTCTGGAGGCTTCTCCAGGGCCACAGCCTCCGTCATGCTGTCCACAAATTCGTCGAGGTCCTGGTCAACCACGTGGAGCTTGTCTGTGTCTCCTTTCTCTATCCCCTGAGATAAATGAGAAAATGACATAGGGCCTGAACAGACAGGCCAAAATAAAGCTGCTTTGGGTCACTTTGGAGGTATGCTGTTAAATGACACACGCATCTTAAGAAGCCAGAAGCTGCGCAAAAGCTGCGTTCTAGTCCTTAGGACTGGAGCATGGCTTTGGTGTGCCTTCCAGCCTCTTCGGACACATGCATTATTTAAACAGCATACCTTCAAAGTGACCCAAAGCAGCTTTATTTTGGCCTGTCTGTTCGGGGCCATAGTTTGCCTTTGACTTCTCAAAATTACATTATTTCTTTTTCAAATCCTGCTTCTAAACTTCACATGTAAGTCTGTGCGAATGTTTATTCAACATTTAAAAGTCTCCTAGGTCCTTGGTTCCCAAAGTTTGGTCCTCTAGGTATTTTGGACATTGGCTCTCACAAGCCCCAGATGGCTTGGCCAACAATTGAGGATTCTGGAAGCCGAAGTCCAAAACATCTGAAGGACCAAAGCCTTATGTTCTGTTACTTAGTTCCAACTAAGAGTTGGCCCATTATAACATCAGTTGTTGAATGCTGTGTCAACATGCAGCTAAATCTAATTTATGGAATAGGTCTACTCTAGCCAAGACTTTCAGGCTAAAGTTAGTCTCCTTGGCTATATAGAGAGCTCTTGTAGCACCTTTGAGACTAACTGAAAGAAGGAAGCTGGCAGCATGAGCTTTCGTAGACTTTGGTCTACTTCTTCAGATGCATATAGCCTTGACTATGGTGAGTACCCATTTGGCTGAACAGAATGGTTTTAATGGTGTTTATTTAACAGTTCTGATGGAAAGGGTGACAGATCTTGGGAGCTGCAGACAAAAAAATAACAGTAATCAATGGTGTGGCCTTCTCTGCCTGACAGGGTTGTTGTTCTGAGAATCAAGTGGGAAGAAGGAAAGCCATATGTGACGCTCTGAACTTGCTCGAGGCAAGGTGAGATAGAAATTAATGTAATAGTAAATGAATATTAATACTGACTGCATACGGTTCAGCTGTCGTGGTTTGGTTTAGGCCCAATTAATCCCCTGTCGTCCCACTTTTTCAGCAGCCTTTAAAATGTCCTGGTTTTTCTCTTCCTCCCATTCTCCCACTTTCTCCTCATCTTACTTCATTTGCTGCAAACTTGAGTTCAAAATGGGAAAACAGTTTGCATTCAACAGTGGGGAGAAGAGAGAAGGTGGCAGCATTTTGTGCTTCCCTGTCAGCTCAGGAAAAAGCAAACTGCTGCAGCCTCCGTTCTTCCTCCTTCAAAACTTGCCATTTTGACCACACTCCGATGTTGCTTGACCATGCATGTCCCAGTTTTCATTTCTGAAATGTTGGCGGTTTGTGTGGCTGAGTTGCCTCCATGGGCACTCTGTAAAAATGCACTGTATTGTTAGAGGACAAAGCAATCTCTCCAAGGAACATGGAGGATGGGTCAAGGTTTGCTTTCAGCCCTTTCAGTTTCAAGGAGGAGGTTTTATTTTGTATCTTGTGGGTTTCCTAAGCACAGTCCTTTTTTTCTGCACTATTTGGTTGGAATTTAAATGTCCTTGGATGCTTCCTCTGCCTCGGATAACCCTTCTCAAACAATGTGGCAGATTGGTGAGTCCCTTCAGTTTGGGAGGGCAGTCAGTGGTAGGATTTATTGGCTGCCTACAGACCTTTTAAAAAATATTATTTGGGGTTGTCTAACTGCCACACAAACTTTTTAAGGCCTCATTCCCACTACCTTCTGAACTGGATCACAATTTGGTTTGAAACGGTTCAAATGACTCTGCTTCCCACTTAAATCGAATCACTGGAGCGATCTGGCGACGGGGGCCATGCACCAGACCCATTTAACCCATGTCTTTTTGACAATGATTTTTTACAAACTTTTTGGATAAATCAATTCTGTGCAAGTGTGAACCAGATGCGGATCGGAATCGATTCAAATTTGTCCTTTGTCTGGCTGGAGCGGGTCCCTTTTGAACCAATTCGTTGGTGAATGTGAACCACAAGTGGGTTATTTTGCAGGGAAGAAATGAACCGAACAATCCCCATTATTTATTTTTGTTGTTGTCCAGCTTTTTCAACTGCTTTTAAAATGTCCTGCTTTCCCTTTTCATCCTCAGCTTACTTTCATTGCTGCAAAAGTAGTATTTTAAGCAGGGGAAGATGAAAGGAGGCAGGCAGAGTCTTGCCCTTCCCAGTTGACTCAGGGAAAAGCAAATTGTTGCTGTCCTAGCTTGTCTGGTTAATAATAGCAATAATATATTTACTGTATATACTCATGTATAAGTCTAGAAATTTAGGCTAAAAAATTGACCCCAAAAACCGGAGTTGACTTATCCATGGTCGATCTAAGTACTGTATTTTAAATCATATATATATATATATATATACACACACACACACACACACACACACACACACCCTGCTGAAAGGCAAGAGTTTAATCTGCCCTGGAAGTACTGACCCCCTTCTACTCTCTCATCCATCCAGCCTTTAGTTTGAGCACAAATAGTTATGTCTGCTGAAATTTTGTTAAGTTTGTTGGCATTGTTTTCCTTTGCTTTGCCATATCAAAACCCACAATTTTGGTCTGCTCCAAACTTGCTCTCGACTTATATGTGAGGTCGACTTATAGTCGAGTGTATACAGTATAACTCTCTTTTCACCAAAGGTCAGAACATCAAATGTATAATAATCTAAAGCAAACGATGAAACGCAATGGCTTTGGCCATCTTGACCACACTCTGACGTTGCAGGAGTGTAAACAACTTTTGCAATCTGGACTCATTTTATAGCAGTTGAAGTAAGCTTAGGTCGAAAGGGAAAAGGTGGGAGGTAAAGAGAGAAACTGGGACTTTATAAAAATGCAGCCGGGAAAGTGGGATGGCGGAGGATTAATTGGGACTGGTATTGGAGTATATGGGGAAATGCTGTAAGGAGGGAACAAGGTTGTTCAGTCCTCTGGCTGTTACTAGCAAACCATTTCATCTGGTCAAATCTATCATCGTCCCTGAAGAACTGGGCCATCCTCCAAGGCCTATGTGTCACCTTTCTTTTTCTGTATGATCTCTCAAGGGTCTCTTGATTCAAGGAGGGAGCGTCAGACAGTGCAAAGATTTGTTAGACTGTTGTTTGCATCTAGGCTTCAAGAAAAGAGGTCTCCTTACATTTGGGGTGCTGATCACCTCTTCTTTACTTGGAGGTTTCTTGGCATCTGTTAAAAGACAGAGAAACAGAAGCAGACAAGTCAAACTTTTATCAATCTATCCTAAAAACTATTGGTTCATCTTTTAGGCAAAAGTCTGTTTGCATCGAACCAAGAGCCATTGCAATTTTAGCCGCAAACAACCATCATAAAATACTGATTCCATTGTAATCATGATAACAAAACGGTCATCTATCCCCAAAATATATTTCTGATATTAAAAGTAGAAAGCCTTGACCAGCACATAGGTTTTTAAAATGAGTTTGAATGATCGTCTTTTTGCTGTGAATTACTGCCTGGCACTTCCACGATGCAAATAATAAAGACAAATCTGGGGATTTGTAGTTTGGTGAAGTATTCAGCCTGGGTCTGTTAGAGAGCTCTGGTGTCAAACTATAAATCCCTGGATTATGTAAGACTGTCATGGTCGTTAAAGTGGGGTCAAACTACTTTATTTCTGCAGTATGGATATACGCTTGATGGTCCTTGAGGTCCCTTCCAACTGTATAGCTCTATGGAAATAAATCAGTCCGGCAAGCAAATGTCTTCCTAGCATGGATGAATTGCAGAATTTTTTGGGCACAGAAGAGGGAAAGATACCATCAACTTTTTCGATTAGAAAAGTCATAGCTGCAGTCCCAGCATTAAAATACCTTCTTTGCTCTCCTCTTTCAATTGTCTCTGAATATCCTCCTTTTGGGTTGGAAGCTCTTTTATGGGATCTGGGCGTTCGTCCTTTCTTTCCAGTACGTCACACGGTCCTGTCGCCATATTCCTTCTTGGCAATCCTTGCTAAACACACTGGAAAGAAGAGAACAAACGTTAGCTTTTGGTTCCTTGTCGTATCATTTTCCTTTAAATATATCGATACAAACCCAAGGTTGTCTTCCAACCTTTGCTCATCTTTAATGCAAAGTTTTGGACAGGGTCTCAAAGGAGAGGGCCTTTCCGCCCAGAATTATAATGTATGCAGTGCGCAGCAGAAGGGCCTGATGCTCATCAGGAGCACCATGTGAGAATCGTGACTCTCTTGCTAGTGTTCACTACCAGGAATTTGTTGCCTGTCTGCCACAAAGCTCCAGACTCGTGACATTACGAAATCTCAGCCAAAAGGATTGATTGATTGATTGATTGATTGATTGACTGACTGACTCAGGTAGGAGATTGAGACGAGAAAGAAGAGGAATATCCTTGTTTCTTAGACAGTTGTTGGGTCTCCCCACTTCTGGACACACCAAACTCTCTTCATTCACTCGGATACATAAAACCTGGGGCTGAGCAGTCGTCATTAAAAAACCCCAGAGGCCGTTTTCTAAGAATAGGGACGTGAAACCAAGTACGCTGGAGGGCTTCCAATCTGGGAATTTGGATTTCCCCAGCAGGTGCTACAAGACGTAAAAGCCTGGCCCTTCTCTCCCTCCTCCCTAAAGAACCAGAGCTGGGGAAAAGTCAGCATTCGACTGAGGCAGCATCTACACCAGAGAAAATAAGGCAGCCTGGCACTGCTTTAATTGCTATAGAACTCTGGGATTTGCAGTTTGGCGCGATATTTAGTCAGAGCACTTTGGTGCCACAACCAGTGACAAATCCCATGGCTCCAGAATATTGAGCCATGGCAATTAAAGCAGTGTCATGCCGCATCCTTTCTGCATCGTGGCTGCAGCCTGAGTCACTTGTAACCATTGCGTATTCCTGTTTATGATCACAGTGCCATGATTCCCAATCTCGTCCCCCAAACCTACCATTGGTCTGGAAACCAGGGTGCAACAGGATAATGTTTCCAGCCCCCTACTACCAGTGATCTGCAGTACAATGGTCAAAGCAAGAACCCTGTTGAGATTCCTCTTTGCACTAATGCTCACTGGTGAGAAGGGGCTAGAAATGACATCTTGCTATGCCCTAGCCACTGGCAGAACAGACCTCCATCGCTTGGATGTTAAGGTGGGTTTGATGAGTTGTGTCAGGAGATGATATGTACTTGTCTGAGTGTATTGTGTGCCTTTAAGTCATTTCTGATTTAAAGTGAATCTGTCATAGGCATTTATCACATGTACTAACTCAAGCTGCATTTGGTAAGATCAGTAAAACATCTCATGTTAGTTCATATGTGTGTGTGTGTGTGTGTGTGTGTGTGTTTGTGTGTGTGCGCATGTGTGTGAACTTGGTTAAGTTGCATTTGGTACAATCAGCAATACGTCAGATGTTAGTTCATAAATGTATATGAACTTGGTTAAGTTGCATTTGGTAAGGCCAGGAAAACATCTGATGTTAATATATATATGAACTTGATTAAGTCACATTTGGAAAGATCAGCAAAACATCTGATGTTAGTTCATAGACATATATGAACCTGGTTAAGTCACATTTGGAAAGATCAGCAAAACATCTGATGTTAGTCTTATGAACTTGGATAAGTTGCATTTGGTAAGACCAGCAAAACACATGATGTTAGTTCATATATATATATATATATATATATAGGGAAAAAGAGTTACCTTTCCAGCTTCATGCCTGTGCTTAGAAAATCTCAGCGCAGGGCTTTTGGGAGTCTGCTGCTGATTCAACATCAAAGAAGTATCCCAAAATAGTGTCCTTCCCCAGGGGAGCCAGGCCAGGCGGCCCAGGCAAGGCAGAAGTGCTGGACTTCAGCCAGGGTCCAAGGCAAGCTGACAGAGCCTATGGAGCCACAGTCACTGTGGACTTGAGAGCGTGTCAAAAACACGCAAGCGGACAGAGGCCTTTACATGGAACCGTTTTGAGGTTTAGAGAGAGACCGACCCACAAACCTACCCAACGTGTGTTTCGGCCCAGGGCTCAAATCCCTCCGTCTCGCCTTGAGCTTGTCGCCTGGATCAGCCGCCTGCGCTTTCCTCCCTCCTGCTCCCTTTTCGCTCTGTGCAAATGTAATATACAGCAACAGGTGCCGATACCTCCCTAGAAAATGCCAGCCAAGCAAGGGGCACAGGCGCTCTTTCGTTTTCGCAGGCGGCGAGGACACGTCTGGCTTGACAGGGCCAGAGAGGAACGGAAGGGCACAGCTGGGCCGGAGTGACGAAATGGAAGGAAGGCTGCGTCCACACTGCAGATTTAATGCAGTTTGACACCGCTTTAACTGCCGTGGCTCCATGGTACGGGGTTCTGGGATTTGTGAGATGTTTAGTCTTCTCCCTCTGAGGAGTTTTTCACACAGAGAAATGTATCACCGTCCTAAAAGAAGAAAAGGGGAGGGCAATCCAAAAATGCAAGAAATGACGTTGTAGTTTATCACACGCACAGACGAATACAGCATCCATCAGAAAGAGAAAGCAGTGTGAATACGAATGAATTCATCGCATGTGTATATACCCATCGGCTTCTTCATTTCGAATTAGCGTGTTTGCGCATGCGCAGGGATGACAGGATCCCAATGTCGACAGTAATCCCATGGAGATGCATGTCATACTAATGCAAATGCAAATTGACTGTGAATTTACAGTGGGAAAGGATTTATAAATTTGATATTTTTCCGAATCCAGCTATTCCTGGGATGTCTCGCAATTGCGCTTGGATTGCCTTCCATTTGCGTGCGACGTTGTTTGAAAACCTTTAGTGAAATTATGTGAAATACCTCGATTGATCCCAGATTAACCTTCCAGTTTTCCCCGTGTGATAAAAGTCCTGAGAGATCTGGTGCCAAAACTAACTAGAAATCCTATGATTCCATAGAATAGAGCCATGGAAGTTAAAGCGGCGTCGAACTGGATTATTTTTGCAGTGTGGCAGCAGCTGGGTTGAGTCTATTGTCAGGGAAGGCAAGAAATGGAAAAACTGGGCACACCATTCGGGGAAACAAGAAATGGAAGAAAGAATGAGGAACGCTGCTGGGATGGCTCTACCGATCCATTTCCAAGGAATGGAAAAGAGAACTAAAGACAATATGTTTGACTCTGGAGACCAGAGTGTGAATGCCGGCTCGGCCATGTAAACCCAATGGATGACCTAGGGCAAGTCACACTCTCTCAGCCTCAGGGGAAGGCAATGGCAAACCTGGTCAAGAAAAACCCCATGATAGGGTCACCTTGCAGGCACACTATAACAGCAAACTAGGGTTGTCAGAGTGAAAACAGCCACATTTGTAGAGATGGGGAAATGCCCTTTTCTGCTTGAAACCCTGGAGAGCAATAAGTAAACCATCAGCTGAGAGTAAGAAGTGCATTAGCTCCTGCGGAGAGACTCGTTTTATGTATCTGAAGCAAAGGCACAAACCTTTCAGTCATGCTTGTTCTAATTATATTCTTAAGCAATAAATATAAAGGGGTTTTTTTTGGGGGGGGGTGTTTTCCAAATTCAAAGGATAAACAGTGCCCCCTATTGGTGAGGTTAGCTAATGACGTATTCCAAATTGATCATCTATTATTGATTGATGACAACTCCATGCATTTCATAAGGTTTTCTTCTGCAAGGAAGCCACGAAGCAGCTTGTTATTCATAGGAAATTGATAGTAAAATGATAATGCATCCGCAGCTCTGCTCAGATCTTGCAAACTTCCTTGGATCGAATCCATCTATCTGTAACGCAATTTTCACGGCATAAGCACCATTTTAACTACCAATTTCCCCTCGTGTGATAAAGTCCTGTGTTTGAGGCTAACATTTCTCTTTACAAACACCGAAAGCAAAATTAAAGCAGGATGAAAAAAATACAGTTTGGTGGGTAAATGATTGATATTTGATGTAAAACCATGCTCCAAAATCCTTTTACCTTGGCATCAACTGTGTTTTTGTGTACTTATTTCTGCTTTCATCAGTGGCCAAAGGGATTCGCTGTGACCGCCCCACCGCCAAAAAGGTCATAAACCTTTGGTCCAGAAGTCTTTGGTGTTTTCTGTCTTAGGAGCTGCCAAGACCTGAACCCTGAACCTTTGCCATACAAAGGACGTGCCATTCGACCAGGGCCCTTCCCATGCTCTGTGAAGAAGTGTGCTTACAATCTGGAGCAGTTATGATTAGGAAATCGGCGGAGGTTTGTCATCTTTCCTCGTGGTCACGCGCGGAGCCGCCTCTCTTTTTTGCGGCACGTAGCAGATGTCTGAAGGCACCGAGAGTTGAGTCACCATTTGCTAGTCACAAAGGTAGCTTGGCTGGGTGTCAAAAACCTCAGGGCGGCAGCTTTCTCTGTCCACACACAAGCAAACACACCTACGCACACAAACACACCATTTCATTTTATGAGCTCGCCTGACTTTGAAGAAAGCTTCCTTTCAATCCACGGATGTGTTTGGCGAGGATACGGGGAGAGAGACTTCTCGGTGGCGACTCCCAGAAAGTAGTTTGATACCACTTTAACTGCCTTGACTTAATGCAATGGGATTTCTGGTATTTCTAATTTTGTGAGATATTAAGCCTTTCCTGGCAAAAAAGCTCTGGCGCCCCACCAAACTGCAAATCCCAGAATTCCTTCGCATTAGCTTTGTATGGAAGTTAAAGCAGTGTCAAGGCTGCAGCCGCAATCTGTGGACTCACTTAGGTTTTAATTCATGTAGTTGTTAGACTACACAAGGGGTCATCTAGTCCAGCCCCCTTCTGCCATGCAGGAACTCTCAATCAAAGCATCCCCAGCTGATGGCCATCCAGCCTCTGTTTAAAGACCTCCAAAGAAGGAGGCTCCACTACACTTCACTGTCGAACAGCTCTTAATGTCAGAAAGTTCCTCCTAATGTTTAGGTGGAATCTCTTTTCCTGCAGTTTGCATCCATTGTTCTGGGTCTTGGTCTCTGGAGCAGCAGAAAACAAGTTTGCTCCCTCCTCAATATGCCATCCCTTCAAGTATTTATTGCCATGAAGTTGGCTTTGACTTGTGGTGACTTTACAAATGGGAGACCTTTAAATGACACCTTGTCATCGACTGCCCTGCTCAAGTATTGCAAATTTAGGATTGTGGCTTCCTTGGTTGAATCAATCCGCCTGCGATGTGGTCTTCCTCTTTTCCTCCTGCCTTTTACCTTGCCAAACATGATTGTCTTTTCTACTGAGTCCTGTCATCTCATGATATGTCCAAAGCAAGACAGCTTCAGTTGAATCTTCTTGACTTCTCCATGCAGGTTTATTTTGCTCCATTTTACCTTGTTTTCAGTCATGTTCAGAGCTGCTTTGGCCCCTGTTCGAGAGAAAAGAGGGATATAAATTAAATAAATACATTTCGGGACAAGTCACAAATAAGGAGATGGACACAAGAACAAAGAGGTGGCAAGGGAAATTAAGGAGACGTATACCATGAACTTTATTAGAAAGCATTTAACGCATACCCTCCAACATTTCACAGATGATAACTGGGACTGGTGTAGCCAAGCAACATCTGAATGAGGTCAAGATGGCAAAATGCTATTAATAAGGAATAAAACAGACAAGCTAGGAGCAGCTTGCTTTTGCCTGAGACTCCTGGGAAAGGTAAGATTTCACCTCCTTCCTCTCCCTTCCTTAATTGTGTGCAAAATGCGCTTTGAACTCATTTTGTGGCCATTGAAGCAATTTGGACAAAAGGGGAAAGTGAGAGGAGGAAAGAGAAACTGGGACATTTTAATAGCCGTTGAGAAAATGGGATGATACAGGATGAATTGGGACTGTCCCTACCAAATTGGGAGGCTTGGAGGATATGTTAATGTCCTTATCAATATTTGAAATTCTTAGACTGAAGCCAGGTTAATGTTTATCCCCACTGACTTCAAACGGATAGACTTCCGCATCAATAGGTGCAGGCAAAAACCTATTTTAATCTGTTCTTCGCCTGGAAACTTGGTGGTAGAGCCTAGGTATTTGAAATATTTGCTTAGACCAGCTGTAACAAATGAAACCATTCTCTTGACTATCCAAACTACATTCCTGAGAGACATGTTAAGAGCATTCCCCACAAGCCTCGACTCGCTAGCTTCAAACCGGAGCAAAGTTCTTCCTTGCAGGCTTTTGTGTTGAGATTTATTACGCAGCGGAAAGGAATCAGCGTGAAGCTGATCTTTAGCATGCACTTTTTGCTAACTGGACTTTAGTGTAAGGATATCAGGCATAACGTTGCCAGACCTCAGGGATTGGGCCTGAGTCTCCAGTTTTTGTGGATTAACTCCAGGGAGAAGACGAGCACAAATTGTCCAGTTTTGGGGTACTCAGCTTCAGGAAAAAGGAAAGGGCTGGGTGCAAGTCTACAGCTCAGCTAGGAAAGAAGCCATGATTTCCAAGGTTATATTCATTTACTGCATCAATTTGCAAAGACTTTCCAGGGCTTTATATGTTTACTTAACTTAGCTCCCTCCTGCCTTTTCCCAGTAATTATGATCCTGGGGCTCATCCCTCCATTCTGCATTGCATCAATGTTCTAGCTAGAAGCAAGTGGTTGCTCTGTGCCTTCAAGTCGTTTCTGACTTACGGTGACCCTATCACAAGGTTTTCTTGGCGAGATTTGTTATGAAAGGATGTGCTTTTGCCTTTCTTTGAGGCTGAGAGACTGTGATTTGGCCCAAATCATCCAGTGGGTGGGTGTTCATGGCCGAACCCAAATCTGAACCCTGGTCTCCAGAGTCATAGTCCAACCCTCAAACCATTACACCACACTGGCCCTAGAAGACTAGATTAAATAGTTATCCCATCTCCCTAAGTAGGAATACACTTGTCCCTCCATATTCACTAGGGTTAGGGGCACAAGACCCCCGTGAATATGGGAAAACCACAAATAACAAAAACACAATGTTTATACCCGAGAGGACACCTCTCTAGGAATCTCTAGGTCCTCCAGAGCAATTCTTTAGTCAATGTCTGACAGACACTGACCATAGAAACTGTGCTGGAGGAGTTGCAAATGCCTAGTAGAGTATTCTCTCTAGGAATCCCTAGGTCTTTTAGTGCAACTTTTAGTTAAAGTTCACCACACAGATGCACTGCAGGACCTAGATATTCTTAGAGAGAACATATTAATCAAATCCGCAAATATTAAAGCCGCAAATATGGAGGGATGAGTGTAATTGCTTATTTCACCTTCATCTGACTGGCCACCCCATGCTCTAACTTAGCAGCTTTTGAGCATCCCTCCATTTGAGGCACATTCTCTTGGATCCATGGTCTGAAAAGCAATATTGCCACGGACAAAAGAAGGATACTGAAACCGCTGCAGGGAGGGACCCGAACTAGCCAGACCCGTTCTTCTCAGTTCAATAAAGTCCTGATGTTTCGATCCGGCGTTTCACAACCTGGAGTTGCCGGTGCAAGCAAAGCGAGGTTAACTGATAGCCAGAGAGGTTCACCTGTTAAGACAAAGAGACGAGAAAATGGAGACTAAGGTGAAAGTGAATCACGCAAACAAAGCACCACGTTCCACAAGACAAGGGTGCAATTGTTGGACTGTAAGGAGTCCATCAAAATAACCCCAAAATCTGGGCGCAGCTGCCGAGAAGGTTCTGTCTTGTGTTCCTCTGAAGATGGTTGGACTGAGAAATATGCGTGGAAACGATTTATCCAAAAAGACATGGGGAAAAATCGGCGTAAAAAATATGCTGGTTAAATGGGTCTAGCGCATGGAATCACTTCAGCGATTTGGTTCAAGAGTGAACCATGGTCATTTAAACCGGTTCAAACCTATATGCGATCGGGTTTAATAGATTGTGGGAATGAGGCCAGAATATCTTTTTTTAGGACCAGGGACTTCCATCAAATGGCCTGGCATTTTGCAGATAGATTGGGAACCTATCCTAACAAGCGCATATTCCAATATAATGGGCTGTTTAGAATAGAAAAGTTTAGGCATGCAGAACTGAGCCTGAATTTATTCACAATAGATCCCTTACGTAAACGCTCGCGCCAGGGCCTCTGATTGTTTTCGCAGCATTTACCGGCCGAGTGGCAAGTTGCAGCGACAGAACAATACAGGGCCCTTCTGTGTCCCTAAGGCGGATCGGCCCAACAATAACAAGAGATTAAATAGGATCAGCTCATCGTTCCCCAAGCCAAAAAAGAAGAAGCAAAAGAGGTGTTGTGATTATACACACCCCGGTCCTCACACGGAAGGACACTCTGGCAGAAAGGGAACAGCTAAGTCCTTTGCACAATAGAGCCAGCAAAATGCCTGGTGAGAAGCTGAGACCACTAAAAAATTCCACTTTGCAATGTGCAAAAAGTGCGAGAAAGGGAACATAATTCCTGCATCACTGTGTTGTAACTACTGGGGATTCCTGTCTGCAGTCAGCAATTGCGGAAAAGCTGCAAAGATGCACCCCACAAACACAGGAGAGCTGAAAGGGGGTGCAAGTGCAAGCAGGCAAAAATGCACATTTTTGGACCAGTTGGTAGTGGTTTTCACATTATCAGCTGTAATTATGAGGACAGAACTCCCTCGTTTTGACCCATGGCAACCCACATGGGCTTTCCTTGGCAAGATTTGTTCCAAGGGAGGTTGGCATTGCCTTCCTCTGAGGCAGAGAGTGTGGGTTTCAATGCCCGAGTGGGGATTCGAACCCTTGTCTCCAGTCATAGCTCAATACTCAAGCCATTACACCATGCCAGCTCTCACTTACATAAATAGTATATATTACAAATTCTATTGCATTTATAGGTGAACTCTTGTATTGTGTCCGAGTAATTTTTGACCCTAAGGTGAATCTATTACATACACACACACACACACACATACTCATACCATACGTATTGAGGTGCATGGCGAGATTTTGCCGTGGAGAAGTTTAAGTGACCAAGGAATACATTTCTTTTTGTAGATTATTCAGTATTATTGTGTGTATAAATGTATATAATATATACATAAACACACAAACACATACATATATATGCAACACACCTATAGCATTGGGGTGCATGCAAGAATTGCTGTGGAGAATGTTCAAGTGACCAAAGAATACATTTCTTTTTTAGTTTATTATTATTATTATTTTAACAATAATTATACGATAGGAATAAATGTATCCTTGGTCAGTTAAATATCTCCACAGCAATTTCTTACCTTGTACTCCAAATGGTGTGTTTGTGTATGTATAGATTTGTGTTTATATATATGTTATATACACACACACACAACATACATATATTTGGGGTGGGAGAATGTTTACCTGACCAAAGAATACATTCCTTTGTGTAGTTTTTATTAATAATAATAATTAATTATTAATTAATCATGTAAATATTATAATTAATAATTATTATTAATAATAACAATAATTACTACTATAGAAAGAAATTATCTTTGATCAGTTAAACATTCACCACAGCAAATTCTCACCATGCACCCCAATAGATATATAGATATAGATATAATATAAAATAATAATAATGGTAATAATATAACGAGACACAATTTGTTGTGTGTTTGAATGTTTCAATTGTAATTTTATTCATTATATGGTTGGCTTATATGAAAAATGAAAAAGAATTTGGACAATTTGCTCGTGTTTCTTTTATAAGGCGTTATATATATATATATATATATATACATATGTGTGTGTGTGTGAGGAAATGAGTCCCTCAGCCTTATAAGCCTCTGCGCATGCGCACTCTCTCATTCCCTGCTCCTTCCCTCCATTTTTTATCATTCTTCGCAGCCGCTCTTCAACGACCATTTCTTCAAGAAAGCCAACTCTCCCAAGCCAATCAAATGCCTAGGCTTATTCCTTTCAAGCCAATCAGAACAAGACACCTCCTCTCCCCCCCGCCCCCCATCTCGGGCGATGTGCCACAGCACCCCCCCTCCTTCTCCTCTCTTTTCCTCTCTCAGCCAATCAGAGAAGCCTTCAGGTGACGGGAGGGGAGGAAAAACGTTGTTTACCTCACAGAGAGAGAAGGAGAAGAGCTAGGGGGCGGGATTAAGTACGGCGTGGCCTTGTCCTTAATGAAGAACGATGGGCGTGGCGCGCGCCTTGGAAGTAGGCGTGGAGTTAGAGTGATATACATAAAACGGTGCGGCCATGGGGTGTTTACGTCAGGAATGGGCGTGGCATCACCGTGTTTTCAATGAGAGGGAGTGGGCGTGGCTTAGTAGGGGGTGATTAAAAGCGGTTTGTCGGCGCTTGCTCCGTCCGCCATTTGTGAAGCCGACGGGAAAGACGGATCGGAAGGTGCCGCCGCGGAGGGATCCGAGGAGGAGGAGGAGGCGGCGGAGGGGGGAGAAGACCCGACCGGAGGTGAAATCCCTGCAGCGGATCCTCAACAGTCACTGCTTCGCCCGAGAGAAGGAAGGGAATAAAAGGACCTACGCCAACGCCGCCGCCGAGATGCCGCGCCTGCCCCGCCAACGCCGCCGCTTGGGAGGTGAGGCGTTAGGCCCCGCAGGGAAGACTCCCACGCGGCCTACCCGCCTCGCCTTCCAGGGGAGAGAGGAGGGGGGCGTGGCCCCGGTAGCCCCGCCCCGCCTCCCCCACGACTGTGGTTTTGGGGGAAGAAGGGGCTCCTATCAAGGAGCCTTGATAGGGCTGGCTTACTCCCTCTCCAAAAATGGCCGCTTTTATGTCCCCAGAGCAGGATCCCTGGGAGGAGACACATTCAGACGCCTCTTCCCCAAAATGGGGTCTTTAGGGTGCCCAGTTCCCCCCCTCTTTCTCCACAAAATGATGTGCCAGATTATCCCCTTTTTCCTTCCCAAATGGTCTCTCTGGGTTCCAGTTTAATTCCCCTTTTTTCTCCCCAAAATGGTCTCTTGGTGCAGGTTTCATCCTCTCCTTACCAAAATGTCTCTTTAGGTGCCAGCTTTCTCCTGCCCAAAATGGTCTCTCCTGGTCCCAGTTTTATCCCTTTCTTTCTCTCCAAATGGCTCCCTGAGTGTTAGTTTTATCCCCCTTTTTCATCCCAAAATGGCCTCTCTGGGTGCCATGGTCCCGCTCTTTCTCCCCAAAATGATCTCTCAAGGTTTCAGCTTTATCCCCTTTTCTTCCAAAATGATTCTCTGGGTTCCAGTTTTATCCCTTTCCCCAAAATGGGTTATTTGTTTATCCCCCTTTTTCATCCTCAAAATGCCTCTCTGGGTGCCAGTTTTCTCTCCTTCCTTCCAAAATGGTTTTACTGGGTACCAGTTTCCTCCCCCCCCATTTTTTCTATCCCTCCCAAAATGTTTCACTTGAGGCACCAGCTTCCCTTTTCCTCCTCCCCCGAATAATGCACCGTCTCCTTGTCACCCCAAAACAGGTCTCACATGGCATCAGTTTCCTCCATCCACGTCCCATGCGAATGGCCCATGAGGCGATTGATTTCTCCCCAAGAAAGACCCAGGAAGCCCCCGTTTTCCTTCCCCATCCTCAAAATGATCTCACAAAGCAGCATCTGTTTGCCTCCCCAAAATGTCTCCTCCTCAATCTCTCCTCCTCCTCACCAATTTCATCAGCAATCCCTTTCTCCTCCTGCCCCAACAGTCTTGGAATGCATCCACACTGGAGAATAACCCGGTTTGGCAACGCTTTTCAGCATCCTGGCTCAAGGCTATGGAATTCTGGGAGTTAGGAGTTTGTCGTGGGGCCTTCCTTCCTTAAGCTCTGCTCGCTCTGGGCCCACAACAAACTCCTAACTCCAGAATTCCATAGCCTTGAGCCGGATGCGAAAAGCGGTGCCAAACCGGTTATTTCTCCAGTGTAGATGCAGCCTTAGTTTTCCCTTCTTCCCTCCACAAAACAAAGCCACTCCAGGATTCACTTCCTTACGCCAGCGTGAACAGCAGGAAAATACTTTCTCTCACCCTTCCCCAAAGTAGATCTCCCAGGCACTGGTTTTATCCCTCCCGCTTCCCCAAAATACCAGGTCAGGTGCTTGGATCTATTCAATAGGATGGAGTGAGCTTCCCTTCAGCCAGAGTGACTATTGATAGGGTCGCTGGAGGTGTAGTGGATTGAAGTATAGCGTGGGTAGAAGGCTGGAAGAGTAAGTATGGTCCAAAACACACTGCAAAAATGATCCAGTTTGAGACACTTTACCTGCCCTGGCTCAGTGCTAGGCAATCCAAGTATTTGTAGTTTTGGGAGACGTTTTTAGCCTTCTCTGGTCCAAAGCACACACTGCAGAATAATCCGGTTTGAGACCGCTTTAACTGCCCTGGCTCAATGCCAGGTAATCCTGGGAACTGGAGTTGTTGTGGCACCAGAGCTGCTCTGTAGAGAAGGCTCAGTGTCCGCAAAACTACAGCTACAGGATTCCCTAGTATTGAGCCAGGGCAGTTAAGGCGGTCTCAAACTGGTATTATTTCTGCAGTGTGTTTGGACCTTTATGTCTCAGTTCCTGCCTTTTCCCTTCTCAGGGCGACGTGGTTGGTTGTTCTCTTTCCACCCCACATACAGTAATTGTGTTTGTGAGAGGCAGATTTCAGGTCACAAAGGAGTGTGAAGAGGAGGTGAAACAAAAGCCCTCGTTTGTCCCTTAAAGAAAGGCATTTCTTCTTCTCCCGCAAGTATTAGTTATCCATCACCCAAGAAATAAGGGCTTCCACGTATACGTTTTGAGGAGAAGTGAGAACTCACTCACAGTCAGGTTTTTTTTTTTATCTCTATGCTTTTTTATCTTGATCTGGTTCCCAGAACGTAGATATTAGGTTTCTACCATCCAGGCCTTGAGATCTTGGTCAAGTAGGGTGGCTGGTGGATAAGAGCGGAAGGTGAGTTTTTCATCCCTCGATTAAAAGAACTCGCATCTGCTTTGGGTTATCCTTTCCTCCTTCAGTAACAAAAATGGCTACCCTCGTCCTTAGGTGAATATGAGGAATCTGAGTTGAAAAGGGAATGAAGCCTGTCCATTTTCATCAGGGAAAGTTCAAATTGGTTACCTCCTTTGCCTCCCCACTAGTGCCATCCAGAATTTGGAACCCAGAAAAGGAGGAGGTCCCATTTATATATGTATGTATGTATGTATACATACATACATTGATATGAGCCAGCATAATGTAGTGAGTTGAGTGTTAGACTACTCTGTTGGAGACCAGGGTTCAATTCCCTCCGCCTTGGGAGACTTTGGGCACGTCACATGCTCTCGGCCTCAGCGGAACGCAGTGGCAAACCATCTTTGAACAAACCTTGCTAAGCAAACCATATGATAGAGTTGCCATAAGTTGGAAACTATGGTCAGCTTTCCTTATCCATGGATTTTTTTAATCCACAGATGCAAGCATCCGCAGCTTGAAAATATTCCAAAACAGTATAAATTCCAAATAGCAAACTTTGATTTTTCCATTTTATATAAGAGACACTATTTTACTATGCCATTGTATTTAGTGGGACTCGAACATCCATGAATTTTGTTATCCATGGGGGGGTTCTGGAAGCAAACCCCAGCGGATACCAAGGGCCCACTGTACACAACAAAAATATAGCTTAGTGCAGGGATTCCCAAACTTTGGTCCTCCCAAGTGTATTAGGCTTCCAGCTCCCTGAAGCCCCAGACAGCTTGGTCAACAGTCAGGAATTCTGGAAGCTGAAGTCCAAAACAGCCAAAGGGCCAATGTTTGTGGGATCATTGCCTCTTTGGGGCAGGCAGTGTAGAATGAGACCCACCACATACTGCTGTTTTCTTGTCTCTGGTGGGTTCTTAAAATTTACTAGGCCAGGAAAAAGGGGCCGGTGAGAACCTGGTCATTGAGGAAAGCCTAAATCTTAGCCTTTAGGGTAAGGCCATTAGGGTGAGCTGCAGCTCAAGCAACTAATATTTGTGAAGCAAAGGTGACCCATTTAAAAGGTTCTGTGGAAGAGAGAGTTGGCAAAGCATGGGGCCGCTGTGCTATAATCTTTCCAGGGCCCTTCCATCACGCATCCCCTCCCAGGAAGAGGAAGGTCTTTCTGTGCTGCTTGAAAGGGAGAGAAAGCAAGATCTTATCCACTGCCACCCAGGAAAGAACAAGGTTCATTCAGTGTGTGTATCTCTGTACCCCTCAGAAGGCTCATTCATTATATAGGACCTCTCCCTCTCTGATCTAAATGGGAAGAAGAAACACAGGCCCTTTATTCATTGGGGGAAACGTTCTCCTCTTCCTTCCACGGAGATGTCTGCATATTTAGGTACCCACCGGCAATGAAAGAATGAGGCCTCAAATGTGCACAAGATGGCCATTCATGGGAGCACGTTGGTGGATTTTTTTCAGCTCTTCCCTGCCAAAAAAGCATGGAGTTTGCTTAGATTTAAGCACCCAGGAAAGAGGGCAGCCCTATGCAGAACACAGGAGTAGCATGATTATGTTCTTCTTTCACCATCCAAAGTACCAGGGTCTGGGGAGAGGTTTCAAAGGAGGCCAGTGTCCTTCCTTTGTCGGGATGCAAGCAAATGGAGCACATTCCCCCTTCTGTGAACAATAAACATGCTTAGTGAATGGCGAGGCAGGATTATGTACCTTCCCTCTCTCATGTTTGCATCTTCAAACCCTTTAGGATTTGGGAAGGGATAGTGTAGAATGTAGTCATTACTGGGATGTTGACCACTCATAGGGACCATTTGCTAAATAACCTGTGTAGGTATCCCTCCAAGAGCATATTCTCCTATAAAGGAAGTTAATATTCAATTCCTCTCTTTTTGGTAATGCTGGGCATGAGGCTGCTAAAGTAGGGAAAGATCTTGAGTAACACTGAAAGGTGGTCAGGGCTTTTAGTAAAGGGAGAGCTTTTTATTTGTGCACTTAAAAAAGCAAACCTTCCACAAGCTGGGTGCCTCTAGAAGGTTTTGGACTACACCACTCATCCTTCCCTAATGGTTGGGGTTGGTGGGTACAGTCCAAAGGAATTAGGAAGCAGGTTGGAGAAGACTGATGCTGAATGCTACCTTTTGGTGTGACCGGGAGAAAGAGGTCCCTCCAGAAACATTTCTTCCCTGGGCTTGAGCAAATGAGAAGAGGTGTATCAGGCTGAGTGTGGTTTGAGATGTAGCTGCCCATTTCAGGAAGGGAAGGGCATGCTGGGGGGATTTCCATCCCTTTGCATTGTGGGTTCATTAACACCCAGCTTCCTCTTTTTGTGGGGCAAGACCCAAGGCCTTGCCAACCGTAGCTGGGACCTCTTTCCGCTTTAGCTGGGGACTGATCTGTTGATTGCTAACACAGACATTTTATTTTTTGTCGCTGCAGGCATTTCAGCTGTTTGGACTTAAAACAACTGTAAGACCTTCACTGTGACTTATGACAGCCCTAACAATGGGATTTTCTTGGTAATATTTGTCCAGAGAAGGTTTGCTTTTGCCTGCTTCTGAGGCTGAGGCCACTTAGTGGGTTTTCATGGCTGGGAGGGGGGGGTTTGAACCCTGGTCTCTCTTGCCCTTCTAATGAGCTAATGATATATTTTGTCCTCACAACAACTCTGAAGTAGGCCAGGCTAAACTTCAATAAGAACCTGACTCCCAAATCTGAATCCAGCACTAAATATAAATCGAACACTAAATAAACATTCAAACCACTGCCCCGTACTGCCCTTCTCCTGACTGTAATGCTGCCCATAAAAACTGGTTTGAAACCTAACCTCTCCAGATCTTGCTAGTAGGTCCCAATACCGCCATGGCAGTGGTCAGGGATGATGGCAGTTGTAGTGCAACAATTCTGGGGACCTGAAGAAGTGGCTGGCTGTCACATAATGATGGGGGTCAGGCCTTGGTCTTGAGTTGGTCGCATCTCCCCACCGTGGGCTTGAGGGTTCGCCTTTTGGGTGTCAGGATGAATTTGGTTCATCCTAACCAGAGGAGGAAGGATTGTTTCTGTCAAACGCAGGTAGAGGAATCAAAAAACACCAATACCCATCTTTCAGTAATCAGTTCAGGACTTGTAATTGCAGAACACAAAGGTTGAGCAGTGCTTGGTTTGCAGTGGAAAGCACTTTAAAAGTAATGAACCCAAACAGTTAAATCCTCCAAGACGTAAACAGTTCAGTGGTTCTTATTAAGGACTCTTTTAAATTGCATCATTATAGCACTGTGATTCGATTCTTGACTGCCTTGGCAACATCCTCTGGACTCCTGGGATTTGCAGTTTGTATGTATGTGCCTTCGCGTCAACTGTAAACTAAGAGTGACTCTTTTAAATTCATAAGGTTTTCTTAGGCAGGAAATGCTCAAGAGGTGGCTTTACAAGCTCTGTCCTCTGATGAAATATAGCCATTCAGGGAGGGAATGCTGAATTCTCAACTGGAAGGCTCTAGTGCCTCCTTGAACTGCAAATCCCAGGATTTTCAGAGGCTGCAGCTGGGAAGTGGAATTGTAGTGCTGTAATTGTGTAGTATAAAAGGAACTCAAGTGGCAAATGGTGATAGAGGCACAAATGGCTTTGACAAAGAGTCCTGATAGGATGATGAAGCTATTTGAAAGGAAGACACCGGTGTAGACATGCACAAACATTTTCTCTGTACTTAAGAAGCCAGTGAGTTAAATTTGTAGTGTCATGGAGGGGGGCATAGTTCTCCTTTTAGCAACACTTGACAACACCTACGGCACATTGGGTTGTTACACAATTGTTCAGAGAACGCTGAGTTTAAGGAACAGCCAGGTGGTGGAGTGTTTTTTGGCCATTTAAAATGGTGGATGAGGATTTTTTTTTTTTTTTGGGCTTGTTTGTAGTGTTTTGTAAATGGCTGCTGGCCGGATGGGTTGTGAGCGTTTTCCCCGAGGGGAACGGAGTCTGTGCTGCATCTGCCGGGGTGACGCAAGCGGCGTTGAGCCTGCCGGGCGACGGATGGTGCAGAAGGGAGGGGCAATCCAGGTTGCCAGAAAGGGGGAAGGATTTCATTTGGTTCAGCCGGCTTAATGGTGACACTAAAGCCACCTCGGACCTGCACAAGTCCTGGTTGAAACCTATTTCAGTTGGACGGGACATCTCCACGGTCATTTCAGCTCTCGGATTACTGTGAGATGAGACTGTGGCCGTATTGTGCTTTTTTAAATCTGCAGGTTTTAGGGGCCTAAAAATACCCATAGGCATCAGATCTGGTCTGGTCTTGGAACCTAAGCAGAGTCAGCTCTGGCTAATACTGCGATGGGAGATTGCCAGTGAATATTAGGTACTGTTGGCTATATTTTGGAGGGAAGAAAAAGCAAAAACACCTCTGAGGGTTCCTTTCCTTAGAACATCCTTTCATGGGTTGCCATAAGTGACTTGGAGGCATATATATGCTTCTGATAACTTTATGGAGACCTTGTTCTCCTTGCCCCCCAATTTATGTCTAAAAGCAGAACAAGATGGATTAAAATATCCCACCTTCTTGGATAAGGCTTAACTTTATATGTATAGGAACCCACTACTTGCTACCTTGTGTATTTATTATGTGCTTTCAAGCACATATGAATGTACATAGAGTGATCCATATGACATATGACACTCACATATGGATTATTCTATTCTATGGTTTTCTTGGCAAGATTGAGGTGTTGCCCTTGCCTTCAGAGGCTGAGAAAGTGAGACCTGCCCAGGGCCACTCACCCAGTGGGTTTCCATGTCTGAGTTGAACCTTGGTTTCCTGAGTCCAAATCAAAAACTCAAACCACTGCACCATGCTGGTTCTCCTTGCATGTTAGCGTCTTCACTAATACATCTGTATTTTTCTCCTTTCCAGTTCCAGGGTGGCCTTCAATTGCTGTAGTAACCTGGGTCCAGGGCCTCGGTGGTGCTCCTGATGCCCCTCACCCACCCCTGAAGATCCCAGGTGGGCGAGGGAATAGTCAGAGGGATCACAATCTTTCAGCTAATTTATTTTATTCTGTAAGTATGCATGGTCTTTATAGTATCTTGGCTCTTCTGTTTAATGCTTGAGAAGGGGATGAGATGGGGTGACTTCCAGGCAGTATCCTGTAACTTCTGATGGCACCTGTCTTGTACAGTGAGGCAAAAGAGCGTGCCAGCAGAGGATCTTGTAAAACTGTATTATCCAGGGAGAGCGAGACATAAAACCTAAGTCCGCGTGTTCGTTGATTGGCATATTTCTATTTCAGTGTCGCCTTTGGCTGCAAATAGTTCTAAATCTTCTTTGCCCTTCCCTAGGATAATCGGCTGAATGTAACAGAGGAAATAACATCCAATAACAGGACAAGAATCCTCCATGTCCAGTCCAGGCTGACGGATGCCAAACACATCAGTTGGAGAACAGTGTTGAACAACAACAACTTATACATTGAAATTCCCAATGGCACTCTGCCAGAAGGGAGCAAAGATAGGTAAGCTGGCAGTGATGCTGACATTGTGTTGCAAGCACATGGAAGGGCATCAGTGGCTTTTAATAAGTTCAACTTCGTCAACAAGTACCTGTATTTCTTCAGCCTATTGTCTAGAACTGCCCCACAATAAGTCTTGAAACCTCTGGATGTGGGTTTTCTCTTGTCATGTGGCTGTCTCTTGTGGCATTCAGTGTGTATCAGACTCGGAAGGGACTCTTGATAGCATCTCATCCATTCCTTTGTCATGCAGGAAACCACAAATAAAGCACTCCTAGATGTTGGCCTTCCAAAGATCTCCCATGAAGGAGAATCCACTACCCTCTGTGGCAATCTGGGCTATTGACACACTATTTTTCTTAATGTTGAGATTGAATTGCCTTGAAATTTGGAGCAGAAAACAAGCTTGCTCCCTCTTATGTGTGATATCCCTTCAGAGGCTGAAAGACTGCTTATCTTACCACCTAGCATTCTCTTCTCCAAGCTCCCTAAGCCATTACCCATACGTTTTGGCTCCCAGACTTTCCCCCATCTTGGTCACCTTCCTTTGGGCATGTGCCAGCTTGTCAGTATCCTTCTCTTTGTTGCTTGGTGGAACTTGGAGCTGGGGGAGAAGAATCGGATCCCTGTCAGTTTTGGCAGAGAAGCAAAAGAGAGGGGAACTCGTTGGCCCCATATGAGATGGTGCCTTGCTTTGGCTGAGAAAGGGATCAGTTGAGCAGATTCATGGAAGAGTGTTTGCTCATGAAGCCACCATGTACAGACAAGGAATGCAGAAGAGCAGATTGTCAGGGAAAAGAAAAAAGCCACCTATTGCTGTTTTCCCAGGCTGACTGTGCCTGCATTTTAAATCGTTAGCGCTAAATCTAACTGGTAGTGTTGGGCAGAGCAGATGAGGTCCAGGATTGGTCTGCTCAGAGCTTATCATTGTGTCAACATCTGTTCTGTGGCTTGCAGTTTTAACTGGTAGAGTGTTGTTGCCTGCACTTGTTTTGCTGACTTCCCCTTAAAACCGCAGCCATGTTAAGTTTGGATAGAGGGAGGAGAAAGCGTCTCACCCACTTCCTGTTTTCAGTTTTGCAGTTCTTCTGGAGTTTGCTGAAGAACAGCTCCAAGTTGACCATGTGTTTATTTGCTTCCACAAGAACAGAGATGACAGAGGTGAGTCAGTGGGAGGGCGAGGGCTGTATGAACCCATTGCTTTAGAAAAATAAAATACAAATCCGCACTGCTTAAGAGATGGGCGGAAGCAGCGGGTTTGGTCAGCTGTGACTTTTGGGGTCTTCCAGCCCTGTATTCACTTGTCTTTAACCTTTCCTTTCTCCTCCGCCAGCCTCGCTGCTCCGTACTTTCAGCTTCTTGGGCTTTGAGATTGTGAGACCGGGGCATCCCCTTGTCCCTAAGCGACCCGACGCTTGCTTTATGGCCTACACCTTCGAACGAGACTCTTCGGAAGAAGAATAGAATTTGCAGTGTTTTTGCCTTGTAGAGCTTTTTCTTGTCCTTTGTCAGAAGATGAAATCTGTAGAAATTTTGTCAACATCTTATACATACGCATATCTACGTGTGTGTGTGTGTGTTGTGCGTGCGCATAAATGACTTCTTTGTATGGATTATTGTGTCAGGCTGCTCTGGTGGTGATGGTGGTGATTGGGGAGATGTTGAAAATTTCCAACTTTTGTCATCTTTCTTTCTCTCTCCCACTTTCTCTTTTCTCCCTTGCATTTTGTCCGCATGTTGTGACCGTTCAAAAATAAATGCTCACTCCAAATTAGCAGTATATTTCTTGGAAGTTTAATATTGTGTGTTTGTGATACTGAAGTATTTGCTTTAATTCTAAATAAAAGTTTATATTTTACTTTATTGCTGGTTTTAAATATTTAAAAAGGGAGTGGCTATGGCTCCAGGAGAAGAGGACCTTTTGCCGGGCAAGTGGTAGGGAACCTGGTGCCCTCTTTTAAGATGTTTGGGGCTGCACCATACCAGTTTGGCTGGGATTGATGGGAGTTGTAGTCCTGGGGGTCAGCAGGTGAATGATTGGGAGGTAGGAAAGGATTTCTCTGGCTGCTCTGCTCTGTAGGAGTGGGGTTTGGAGGGATGTGTATGGTTTCATGGGTAAAACTGGGCTGAAAATGTTAGCGACTACACAAATGTGGGTATTATTTATTTTTATTTGTACAATTCTTTATGCAGTGGTTTGGTTAGCCAAGCTATTAGGAAGACTCCCTGGCTTAACAACACCCTGAGACCGTCCATCTTGAAAATGGAGAGAGGTATGGGAGGTTCACCTGGCACCGAAAAGCAACAGGATAAAACCCTTGCGTTCCCAAACAGCAAGTGTTTTCATTCCTTCCCGTAAGACTCTAGCTTCACATGGAGCACTGCAACATGTACGTAAAACATTAAGGATTCCATGCAAGATCTGTGGCACACGTTCAACACCCCTGCCCTTTATTTAACATATTCCTACTTGCTCCCTTCTTCAGTAAATTAGCACCAGAGCATCCAGACAATATGGTGTGCTTGCTAGGTTTGCCTTCATATGTCCCCTTATGGGATTTTTCTAAATGAGGCTTTGAAAAAACGAAACTGCCCTTTATAGAGAGACGGCTGTCAAGAGTCAGTGTTTCCCTGCAATATCCTTGTTCATCTTAACCAAGCTTCCACAGGCTTGTTCCTCTGGAAAGCAGGTTTATACATTCTTGCTGATATTGGGCCCTTTTTCCTCTTATGGGGCTGTCGATAGGGCTTTCCTCAGAGTTTCTGTACATAATTCCCAGGGAAAAGGCCTTCACGCCCATGGAGACGGCCCTTCCACCATCCAGAGGCATCTGTGACAAATCAAACATGAAGCATTTATTAAGTCTCCCTATGTTGCATTGTGTCCATATGTGGTTGATATCCTGTTAATGGCATACGGAAGGGTAAGTCTTCATATACATCTGGTCAATGTGGAGATGGCATCAACAAAAGTCCCCAGCCCTAGCTTCCTATAGAGTTATTGGGGACCCTGTTAGCCATTCCATGCCTGCTAAGATTCACAAATTGGAGAGGCATCTGGCTATGTCCCTGTAACCAGATGCCAGCTTCAGTCTGCCAGTACCTCTGGAGTATCCTAGCGGACCTCAGCAGAGGATGTAATTTTATAGCTGGCTACAGGGACATAGCCAAATGCTTTTCTGATCCTTCATTTCTTTTACAAGTCATGGCGTGTCTCGTGGTGGGAAGGACCTATAGTGACTCCATGGTATGACCAGTGTAGTTTTGCATTGCTGCTGTTGTGTGCCTTCCAGTTTATGTCTGACAGCAACACTATCATAAGGTTTTCTTGGCATGATTTGTTCAGAGAGCACTAACGCTTTCTTACCTTCCATCAGGAGGTCTATCACGTCGCCCACGTTGAAGCTGAGCTCATCCACATCCTGACTGAGGTACTGGTACAGAGCACGGCAGCGGGGTCCAGAGACTTTAGGCTGAGGCTTAGGCCGCCCTGCGGCCGGAGGAGGCCTTTGGCCAATGCTTCGCTTCCTTTGTGTCCTGCAGTGCGAGATACAAAATGGAGTCAGTGCGGTCATCTGTGGGGATATTTTTAATAGGGATGTAATTCTTCACTCACATTCTTGAAGGAAGCAATGAGTAATTGCCACATATCTCAAGGTTTGCTTTTTTTTGAAGGGAAAATGGGAATATTTTCAAGTCATGGATGATTTATTATTATTATTATTATTAACCTTTATTTATGAAGCGCTGTAAATTTACACAGCGCTGTACATACAATCTTTTAGTTAGACGATTCCCTGCCCTCGGGCTTACAATCTAAATTGAATCCTTGGATGCAGTCTGAGGATATGGAGGGCTTACAGTACAATTCAGAGCATGCCCCAGGAATTTTTCGGCCATGGTTATGCCAATGTAAATACTTAGGGGAGCATTATGCCAGAAGGTGTCTTTCTAGTGCCTTCTAGCTTTGA
>NC_056528.1:25041224-25054720 GCF_019175285.1 Sceloporus undulatus
CGCTTCTTTTTCCGTAAGCACACACACACTTATGTTCCTCCTTTCTCGCCCTTGGCCTTTTGCCATAGGAAGATACGAGTCAGGAAGGCATCAAAGGGACCCCGATCGAATATTTTAACAACAAAGTGGTGTGCGACCTTATCGAAAAAAGGGGGGTAAGAAGAGGACGGCATTTATGTTATTCTTTATTTCCAACTTGTATATCCTGTCCCTTTCTGCAAAGATCCCAAGGCGGCTTAGATTAGATCATTAACTGCCAAATAATAAAACCTGGTTAACAACCATAAAACATGGTTAAGTCAGCATGGTGTTGTGGCTTGAGTGCTGGACTAGGGACTTTTGGGAGACCAAGGTTCGAATCCCCAGCTTGACCATTAAAACCCGACCACTGGCTGTTCATGGGCGAGTCACATTCTCTCAAGCCTCAGAGAAAGGCTGTGGCAAACAAATTTGAACAAACCTTGCCAAGAAAACCCTGTGAGTAAGGTCATCATAAGTTGGAAAGGCTTGAAGGCAATGTGCCCAGACGCACATTGGAACCCACCCGGATGGCCATCTTTGCCATTTTGTTTGCATTTCTCCACGGTGGTGAGAGTGCATCAAGTTTGCGAAATGTAGACTGCGATGTCAAATCTCAGCTGTGTTCCTTTCTGTGTTATTTTTCCCAGAATCCCCCTGGCATCATGAGCGTCTTGGACGACGTCTGGTGCCACCGTCGCTATGCCAAGGGCGATGGAGCGGACCAGACGCTTTTGCAGAAACTGCAGTCGGCCCGTGGGCACTCATAGAGCATTCATCAATGGCTCCAGCTCAGGATTCATCATCCACCATTATGCTGGCAAGGTCTCTGGAAAGAACTGGATGCCAAATACCTATGTATTTGCTACCCCTGTTTTTAAAATATTACCAAAAGGCAAAGGTGGGATGAATTGTATAATATTTGGCACACCTCAGGTGGCGATTCTGGAGGGTGTGCAAAGAGAACCAATATAACAGCTGTTTCCATCTGTCCTGGGCTAGGACGTAATAAATCATAATTAATGTTAATGTATACAGTACTTTAAAAGAGAATTACTGGTCAGATTGACGCTTTGGTTTGTCCCAAATGACTTTTTTAAGGTATCCTACGATGTGAGCGGATTTTGTGAAAGGAATGGGACGTGCTTTCAAGGACTTAATCGAGTTGATGCAAAGCAGTGAATTGTGAGTGTTACCCATCCTTCAGTCAACAATTGAAGTATTAGGGAATAAAAAGAGAGAACGCAGATATTGAGGAGTAAAATTAAGGAAGATGATTACGAAATAAAATATACGCAGATGACATGGCTATTATTTTGGCAAACGCAGTAGAAAGAATTCATACTTTATGGATCAATTGAAAACTTTGGGGCAATTCCAGTATTGTTGGTCTCCAGCTCCCATCAGCCTTGCCAGCAGTCAAGGATGATGGGATTGTGTAGTTGAGCCAATGGTCAAAGATGATGATGAGGGATGGATGTCCACTTAATGACCTAGAGGCCCTTTCCCAGAAGGCTTATCCAGATAATATTAAAATGATGGATTTTAAATATGGATTGTTTTATATGTCTTTAAACTGGTGCAAGCTTTAATTAAAGTTTTAATTGATGTTGTGCACTGTTGATATATTGTTGATCCCTGCCTCCACCAAGGGGAGAGACGGGTAAAAATTTTGTTGTGTTGTTAATATTAAATATTAATATATATTATAGATATTGATATATATTGTTTAAATATTTAAATAATATAGTTTATTAATATATTATATATATATATATATTCTATAATTAATATTTAAATATCTAACAATTTATTATTTTTACTAGGATCACACACCTTAGCATCATCAACGTCATTTAAAATATTAATTGATTCCTTTGGTGAGCCACCTCATGTTCTCCCCCAGTCTGAGGGCAAAGTGGCATATAAATTAAATAAATACGAGGCGTGGGCATCTCCCTTCTTCTTTCTTTCTTTCTTCTTTCTTTCTGTTCCTTTCTTTCTTTCTGCGTTCTCAGTCTTTCCAGCCGGACGCCTTTTTCCGAAAAACTTGACGCGGACAAGAAAGGAGACCTACTACAGCTGGGACCAAATCAAGTAAGTCTTGCTCTGGTCAGCTATTTTTCTAGATTGGTTTTCTCACAACCTGGAAGGACTACCAACTATTATGCCGAGGGGGACAAAGTGTGTCCCTGGCTTACATTACCCTCCGGGCACCAGTGTTTAGTCCTAGGGTCAAAAAGTAGCGCCCAAAATAACTTGAGGAAACCCACGGGTGACCACTTGGGTGAGTCACACGCTCTCAGCCTCAGGGGAAGGCAATGGCAAACCCCCTTGAACAAATCGTGCCAAGAAAAACCCATTATAGAAAGACTTGAAGACTCCTAACAAATCATCATCATCATCACCACCATCACCATTATCTAATCTCATTCTACTAATTTTGCCTACCATAATCCCAAAATACCCAGGCTTGCAAAATTGGGGAAAGTGGTTTCCTTCTTCTTGGACTACAGTCCCAGAATCCAGTGGCCACGTTGAATTATGCCTTCCATATACCTGTCTACTCTAGGTAGTTGTCAATCCATTGATCGTATTGGTCTTGGTATACTATTGCTGCTGCTATCCACAATAATAATAATAATAATAATAATTAATAATAATAATAATTAGATATGTTGGTCTCCCGTCTCCCATCAGCCTTGGCCACTGGTCAAGAGATGGTGGGATTGTGTACTGAGCCAATGGTCAAAGAAGAAGATGAAGATGGATGGATGAATGGACCACTTGGTTTAGAGCCCTTTCCACAGCAGGTTTAAATGATGGCTATCACATATTTTGTGATATGTTGTTTATTTCTTTTTATTGTAGCCTGCCTCTATCCATAGGGAGAGACAGGCTAAAAAGAATAGTTATTATTATTATTATTATTATTATTTTATTATTATTATTATCAACTCACTTCTCCCTACAGATCAAGGTGGGTTACAATAAAAATAAATAAAATGACATATCACAAATCATAAATAATAAGTCAACAGAATAATTAACAACCCTCAACCCTCCACCACAGCAAAATAATAATCTAATACAAATTACACACATCATCATCATCATCATCATCCGTTCCCTATACAGAAACAAGCCAATGATCGTGGTCAACACATTGATGAAGTGTACGCCTCACTACATCCGTTGCATCAAACCCAATGAGACGAAGAGACCCCGGGATTGGGAGGAAAAGCAGGTGAGAGATAGCCAGAGATGTGTGAATTGCTTCCTATGGTTTAGGTGGAACCTCTTTCTTTCTTCATTCTTTCAATCTCCCCCCCTTCCTGATTCCCTTCCCCTTTTTCCTCCCCTCTCCTCTGTAGCTTGGATCCATGGCTTCCATTGTCTCCTAGTCCTCTAGACAGCAGAAAACAAGCTTTCTCATCCTGAATAGGACAATCCCTTCCATATTAAACATGGCCATCATGTCCCCATTAAGCTTTCTTCCAACTAACACCCAGATTCCTAAGGGCTCCTCATAGGGTTTTTGGTGGCTTCCACATCCCCCACATTTTGGTCCCCAACTATGGACACGTTCCAGTTATTATTATTTTGCCCCCAAGACATCCAGGAATTGTTATTCCAAGAAGAGTCGAGGTAAGGGAAATGTGGGAGTTTTGTGGGACTGTTGGAACCAGGCTTCATGGAGTGTGGGTGTTAACCATCATCTCCGTAAGAAGTGAATGTTGAAATGCAAGTCAGCTTCTCGGCTCTGTGTAGGGTGAAGCATCAAGTGGAGTACCTGGGTCGGAAGGAGAAAACATCCGGTGTCCGCCGTGCTGGCTTTGCCTATCGCAGGCTGTTCCAAAAATTCTTGCAAAGGGTGAGAGATATCTCTAAAAGTGTGGTGGGGGGATGGCACGTAGTGACTATCTATATGGGTCATCTCTCACCTTGCTTTAGGCAACACTTCCTCTCCCGCTTTTGTCCGCCAAGACATCGAACTTTCACTTCGTCACCATACCCACAAGCTTTTTGACTTTACATTATAAAGCTGCTGGCAAAATGTTGGGAATAACTCTCCAATAATGGACATCTCCAATAATGGGATAATGGGCAAACAACCCTTGCCCATCCACTGAAAAGTACTGAATTAAAGCCATAGCAAGCAAAAGTAACTTATTACTGCACCCAGGATCCTCCAACCATCTTACACAGTTAAGAAAAAGGTTATTTTTGCGGAGGAGATCCAGGGATGTATGCTTTCCTCGCAGGTACGCCATCCTGACCCCAGAGACCTGGCCAAAATGGAGGGGAGATGAGCGCCAAGGGGTCCAGCATTTGTTGCGGTCTGTCAACAGGATGCTGACAAGTATCAGATGGGTCGCACCAAGGTTTTCGTCAAGAACCCAGAGTCGTTGAGAGCTATGCGCTGTCTGACATTAAGGTTTCTAGAGCACTGTCTGACACCGGGGTTCTACGACGGGGTTCTTCGTAGCAGATATGTTGCTCAACACCTTGAATTTGGCAGCTGTTATTTTTCCAAGTGCAGCTGAGCCCTACTTATCTGCCATTGATTGTTTTAATAGTTTAAAATGGTATTATAAATTATATTTAATATGCAAGAATGATTGTAGTTTTAGGAGGATGGGGAAATGAGATGTATTTTTATAACGTATGATGCATTCTACGTTGTATTTATTGACCTCTTGAAAGCTGCCTCGATCCTGTCAGAGAGGCAGGGTAAAACTGTATTTATATTATTATTATTATTATTATTATTATATTATTATTATTATTATCTTGAAATGCTTGAAAGTGTTTCGATTTCACATTTTCCAGTTTTGGAATATTTGCTATAGAAATGCGATATCTCGGAGATGAGACACAAGTCTAAACCTGGAATTCATCGTATGTTCCGTACACACCCTTTTACAGAGTCTGATGCACTTCTATACACAATGTTGTAACAGTTTTGTGCATGGAACCAAGTTTAAATAATAATAAATAAAGCTTTATTTTTACCCCGCTTTTATACCCACACCCTGCCCAGCTCTTCCTTCTAGAAGAGAGAGAGAACGGAAGTTTGATGGATAACGCCCGGGTCATCCAGAAAGCATGGCGACGACACATTGCGTCCGGAAATATGAACAAATGCGAGAAGAAGGTAAGAAATGTTGCATTCTGGAGCAACAAGGTTTGCATTGGTACTACACAGTTATAGCCGTTTCTTAGCACTTTAACTTGTCCATGGCTCCATCTTTTTAGATTGTAAGCCTGAGGGCAAGGAAATGTCTAGTTAACAAATTGTAAGCTGCTCTGATAGCCTTGGCTGAAGAGTGGGGTATAAATAAATTCATCATCATCATCATCATCATCTGTGGAAACCTAGGATTGGTAGAGAATGCCTCTCCAGACAGGCATTCAAAACAGAATGCTTTTAAAGTACTACTATATTTGTTTAAACATATTTAGTATTTTAAAATCTTTTTAAAGTATTTGATATTTTAGCACTGGATTTATTATTTAATTATTGTAGTAATTTAATCCTATTTTAACATACAGTATTATATTTTTGGGGGGTGTATTTTTTTAACTGTACAGTCATCCCTCCATATTTGCGGCTTTGATATTTGCGATTGATTATTCACGGATGTCATTAATATGTTCTCTCTAGGACTGTCTGGTCCTCCAGTGCAACTCTGTGGTCAACTTTACCTAAAAGTTGCACTGAAAGACCATTTGTAGCTACTCTCAGTGCCATTCTCATGGTCAGTGTATGTTGGACCTTGACCAAGAGTTGCACTGGAGGACCTAGAGCAGTGATGGCGAACCTATGGCAGCGTGCCAGAAGTGGCACTCAGAGCCTTTTCTGTGGGCACAGGTGCTGTCACCCCAGCACAGAGTTGCCAGAGTTTGTTACTAGAAAAGCCAGAGGGACATGGCACTTGAATTTAATAAGTGGGTTTTGGGTTCAGTTTGGGCACGGCGCCTCAAAAGGTTCACCATCACTGACCTAGAGATTCCTAGAGATGTCCTCTCAGGGAAAAACAGTGTCTTTGTTATTTGCGTTTTTCCATATTCACGGGGGTCTTGTCCCCTAACCCTGGCAATATGGAAGGACAACTGTATTGTGTTCTTTAATATATAAGCTGCCCTAAATCCTAGTCTTGGGAGAAGGATGGGATTAATCATCATCATCATCATCATCATCATCACATCATCATCATCATCTCCCAATGGTGTTCTTACTTTTATCTGTTATGGGTCTATTTGTTTAATATAATAATAATAATAATAGTTTGGTGCCTCACAAAGCCAGAAACCCAGGACTCGGTGGGGATGGAGTCATGCAGCAGTTAAACTGGTGTCAAAGTGCATTATTTCTACAGTGTCAAAGGCCCAAACCACTACTCTACACTGCATACCCATACTATAACACACACACACACCACACACACACACACACACACAGCCTTGGTGCGTGGTTGGCTCAATTACTTTGTCCTTTCCTCTCAAAAGCGTCCCACATCCCTACAACTCAAAGAGCGGCGACGGAAAGCAATCAAACCGAAATTTCGTGGCGACTACCTAGGCATGGAAGACAAGCCAAACTTCGCCAGTTCTTGGCCAAGAGGGAAAGGATCGATTTTGCCGACTCGGTCACCAAATATGACCGGCGATTTAAGGTGAGGAAAGGATCCGTTCAAGGGACAATGCTAGTATGGCACTGTCTAAGCTGCCCAAACAATCTCTGCAAGCCTCATGTCTGTCCAAATAATCCAATGTCCACGTTATCCATCTTAAGACATGATTGTTTATATTTATAGGTTTCATTTTTAAAACCAGAAGTCTATGGGGTCCCCTTCTCCCAAGGGTCCACCCCTACACTCAGGCCTTCTGGGGGACATTTCATGGGATGTCTCTTCCAGCTCTATGATTCTATGGCTGGACTGCAACTCCCATTGCAGTCGGTGATGAATGTTAGGAATGGAAGTCCAACAACATCCAGATCAGTGCTTCTCAACCTTCTAATGCCGGACCCTTTAATACAGTTCCTCATGTTGTGGTGAACCCCAACCATAAAATGATTTCGTTGCTACTTCCTAAATGTAATTTGCTACTGTTTTCCAATGGTCTTAGGCGACCCCTTTTGAAAGGGTCTTCAACCCAAAGGGGTCGTGACCCACAGGTTAAGAACCGCTGATCTAGATGGTCTTGATCTAAAAAAGAGAAAGTCTTGCATGATCCCACTCTCCATTGCTTTCACATCCGGCAATCTCCTCCTCCCCTCCTCAGCCTATCAAGCGGGATTTCATCTTGACCCCCAAATACTCTACCTGATCGGCCGAGAGAAAGGTAAAAAAGGGTCCCCGAGAAAGGTCAAATCCGAAGAAGTGCTGAAGAAGAAAGTAGAGGTCCAAGCGTGAACCGAGTCTCTCTCAGGTGAGATCCTCAATCCGTTGTGTGTCCAAGGAGTTAGTGGTGTGTTTCATTGCTCGGTGCTTTAGCCTTAGTATATGTTTCTACCATCTTACCAACCTGTTTCCACAGTGCTACACAAGGCAAAGGTATTTCATTAGATGCAAAATCAGCCAGGACTCCTACACTTTAATAGCAGTGCAGAAAACCATATTTCAGCAGGCAACCGTTATATAAAGGGCAAGAGCCCTGTTTTCGTTTAGTCGATAATCACCTTAACTGTCCAGAGATTCAGGCCTGCCCAAAAGTACACAAGCAATCTAGGTAAGTAGGTATCCAGTTTTAATTTTAATTGTTTTTTAAAGTGTTGTTTTATATTGTTTTTATGGTTTTACATACACACACTCTTTTCACTCCTTTTCTCGGGCTGTTTTCCTCATTGGGGTCTTTCCCTGCCCATCAGCACCAAACAGACGACTTCTTTATCCTCCACGAAGCGGAGGCAGACACCTTCCTGGAGTCCGCTTCAAGACCGAACTCATCAGCCTCCTGTGCAAGCGCTACGAAGAGGCGACGCGGAGGAAAACTCCTGCTCACTTTCAACGACACGTAAGCAGCGGGGTGCGGGCGGTCATTTGGCATTGCCAGTTGCAACTAGGAGGATAGCATGCCATCATTTTTCACTACAGAGACCCTACATGAACCTATCTGGGGTTTTCCTTGGCAAGATTTGTTTGAGGATGGGTTGCTGTTGGCCTTCCTCTGAAGCTGAAGAGTATGACTCACCTAAGGTCATCAATGGGTTCCATGGCGAGCGGGGATTTGAACCTAGAATCGTAGTCCATTGCGCAAACCATGCACCACGTTGACTCTCACTGTAGTTGGTGTTGCTTAATGCATAATGCTTCATGGTGTCCCTACGTCTCCGATTTAGGTCTAGAAACCTGAGCAACTGAGATGATGCAGAACTGGCAAATCCACTCAGGACCGATTTGGCTTGGGACCTGTATTCCCCTACATAGGCGCTCACATCCCCAATTCTGTGCAAGCCATAACATCCATCCATCCGCCTGACAAATTTTCTTCCTCTCTTGTCCCCTCAGGTTACAATTCAGGGTGAAGAAAGAAGTTGGGGGGGAGGCAGCACCCGGACAGTGACCTTCGTAAGCGGTCAAGGCAGCGTTGCACTCCTCAAGGCCGGAGGGAAAACCCTGACCACCCACGGGAGCGGGCTGCCAAAAACCCAGTAAGCATTGGGTCTTGATGGGACGCAGTGCACCTTCTTGCTATACACCCCCTTCCAATGTTCATATAAGAAAAGCAAGGCAGGTGTGGCCAAGGTGGTCACCCACAGTGCTCTGAGGATGGTTCGAGGATGGGTCAAGATGGCAAAAGTATAATTCAGAGGCTGCAGCAGCTTTTTTTTGCCAGTCGCCAAGGAAGGGCAAGATCTGCCCTCTCTATGTGCATGCGAATTTTCTGTCAGCCCAGTATTCCTACCTTGGTTCTAATTTAGGTGGGAAACTTTCTAAAAACCAGGTGAGGAATTCTATCTCCATTTCGCTCAGTCGGTGTGTTTTTCTTCTTCCAGAGCCCACCAAGAAAGGGATTCAACACAGCAAAGGTTACCCCAAGCGGGAAAGCCATCTCGATCTGCACCGCCAGTCCAAAGAGGTAGGGAGGCCTGAATACTCTGTCTAAATACACTTTCGGAAAGGTAGACAGCAGGCCAAAAGGAGGGGGAATTAAGCCTTGGGAACATGGATGGTCAGGTGACAATTACTTGCTGGATGCATCCCATGACCCTTGCGTTGATCTCCAGCAACTTGGAAATGTTTAGGCTGGGGTCTGAAAAGGTACAGTTTTGGGGGTCGTGTTCGGTATTCGCCTTTAATGTGAATCGCTGGAGGTTTCGATATTTAAGTCCATCTTACGACCTCAGTGAACACAGGACTGTCAGCCCAAAATCACAGATTTATTTGCAAAGCAACTCTTTGCACCCTCCACTTTTAGGAGGACCTCCTTCGGGGCTTGCAGAACGGAGCCCCACAGTTCCCCGCAATAGCAGGCCGCAAGAACAGACGTCCAGCACCCCCGGGCCCCCGGCCACAGCGCTCCCCAACAAAACATTGTCACGGCGTGCAAAGGCCAGGACACCGTCCGACCACAACATGGAGTTCCCATATGTTCCAGATCAGGGAATGGCAGGGTAAGTGATGCTTTGAGGATTCCATTGTCATAAACATTGGGGTCAAAGTTCCCTGATGAAAATGGACAGGCTTCATTCCCTTTGCAACTCAGATTCCTCATATTCACCTAAGGACGATGGGTAGCCATTTTTGTTACTGAAGGAGGAAAGGATAACCCAAAGCAGATGCGAGTTCTTTTAATCGAGGGATGAAAAACTCACCTTCCGCTCTTATCCACCAGCCACCCTACTTGACCAAGATCTCAAGGCCTGGATGGTAGAAACCTAATATCTACGTTCTGGGAACCAGATCAAGATAAAAAAGCATAGAGATAAAAAAAAAAAATCCTGACTGTGAGTGAGTTCTCACTTCTTCCTCAAAACGTATACGTGGAAGACCTTATTTCTTGGGTGATGGATAACTAATACTTGCGGGAGAAAGAAAGAAATGCCTTTTCTTTAAGGGACAAAGAGAGGGCTTTTGTTTCACCTCCTCTCACACTCCTTTGTGACCTGAAATCTGCCTCTCACAAACACAATTACTGTATGTGGGGTGGAAAGAGAACAACCAACCACTGTCGCCCTGAGAAAGGGAAAAGGCAGGGAACTGAGACATAAAGGTCCAAAACACACTGCAGAAATAATCCAGTTTGAGACCGCCTTAACTGCCCTGGCTCAATACTAGGGAATCCTGGGAGCTGTAGTTTTGCGAGACACTGAGCCTTCTCTAGCAGAGAGCTCTGGTGCCACAACAAACTCCAGTTCCCAGGATTACCTGGCATTGAGCCAGGGCAGTTAAAGCGGTCTCAAACCGGATTATTTCTGCAGTGTGCTTTGGACCAGAGAAGGCTAAAAACGTCTCACAAAACTACAAATACTTGGATTGCCTAGCACTGAGCCAGGGCAGGTAAAGTGGTCTCAAACTGGATCATTTTTGCAGTGTGTTTTGGACCATACTTACTCTTCCAGCCTCTACCACGCTATACTTCAATCCACTACACCTCCATCGACCCTATCAATAGTCACTCTGGCTGAAGGGAAGCTCACTCCATCCTATATGAATAGATCCAAGCACCTGACCTGTGTATTTTGGGGGAAACGGGGAGGGATAAACCAGTGCCTGGGAGATCTACTTTGGGAAGGGTGAGAGAAAGTAGTTCCCTGCTGTTCACGCTGGGTAAGGAAGTGAATCCTGGAGTGGCTTTGTTTTGTGGAGGGAAGAAGGGAAACTAAGGCTGCATCTACACTGGAGAAATAACCCGGTTTGGCACCGCTTTTCAGCATCCTGGCTCAAGGCTATGGAATTGTAGGAGTTAGGAGTTTGTTGTGGGCCCAGAGCGGAGCAGAGCTTAAGGAAGGAAGGCCCCACGACAAACTCCTAACTCCCAGAATTCCATAGCCTTGAGCCAGGATGCTGAAAATGGTTTCACTTATTGCTGGGTGGTTGGTGATCTTTGTCACTGGCGTGTTTGAGAAGATGGAAGCTGTCTGCCTGACAGGGAGTGCTGTGTTTAGGTCAGGTTTACCCTAGAAAAGAAAATGGGGTATGGGACAAAACCCAGAAACCCATGATAACCTGGGCACCCAATGTGTTCTTTGGCTGGGCAAGGATTCAAACCCTGTTCTCCCCGGTTCACAGTCCAACACTGACACACTACACCACACACTGTCTCTGAGAAATGTATCTTATTTTAAATAACACAGTTTTTAGAAATGAGGCCAATGTGGTGCAGTGATCTGAATATGTGGCTCATGACTCTGGGGACCAGGGTTTGATTCCCAGCTTGGCTATGAAACCCACTGGGGGGACTTTGAGCAGTCACACTCTCTCAGCCTCAGAGGAAGGCAATGGCCAACCTCCTCTGAACAAGTCTTGCCAGGAAAACCCCATGACAGGGTCACCCTAAGCCGGAAACGACTTCAAGAAGCACCCACAACACCGTTTTGAAATAATGTAGAGGTAGAAAAAAATGGCTTCAGAAGGGAAAAAATGATTCCCTCCCTACATTTTCTTCTGCCCCCCCCCCAATTATCTTTATCTATGATTAGTCCCTACCCATATCTATAGAAGGGATACACAGAGTTTTGACATGGAAACTTGGGAGGTTGAGCTCTTTAAGGAAGTGAGAAAGAAATGAATCTGGACTCCTCCTCACCTTGGCTTGACTGGAGCCTCGTAGCGCATCCTCTGGCGGTTTTTATTCACTTTACTCATCAGCATTTCCCCGTCCGGAGTCAAAGGTGCTCAGGTCCATGGATTACCCAAATAACGGCCCGTTGCGGCTTACTGCGGAATTTCTTCCCACTTGGACTATGGAACGAAAGAAGGAAGGAAGGAAGGAAGGAAGAGAAGGAAGGAAGAAGGAAGAGAAAAAGGAAATTAAATTTTCCAGCTGAGGCCAACAGGAAATTTTGAACAAATCTTGCCAGAAAATCCCATCATAGATTCCCTTCCGATTGCCGTAAGTCGGAAACAACTTGAACACAAGTTAATCAAGTTCAGTTATTAACAGGGCTAAACTGGTAAAGGTGCTGACCTGTCTGATTTGGAAGCTAAGCAAGGACAGCCCTTGAATGAGAGCCTGCCATCAAATACCATTTGCTGTCGATTGTATTCCAGAGAAGGAACTGGCCAAACCATCTCTGAGTAATTCTTGCAGCGAAAATCCTTTTAAAAAAACCAATCTCCCAATAGGATGCTGCTAAAAATCTTCCAGATATACAGAGGACAAGGAGGAAAATAGGTGCTGGGCAGGCATTTAAAAAATCCCACAAGCAGCTCCTTTGTCTGCAGTTGTCAACTGAGATATGCCTATAATTAACCAATATTCACCAGCATTTATGGAGCAATTTTGTCATCTAGGTTGAAATTTCTCAGCAGATGCTATTTCTTAAAGTTGAGAGCCCAGTGTCGCCATAGTGTTTGAGCACTGGAGGCCAGGGTTCAAATCCTGGCTCGGCCAAGTAGACCCAGTAGGTGACTTTGTATAAGTCACACTCTAATAGCTTCAGAGGATGGCAATGGCAAAGCCCTTATTAAGAAACGTACCAAGAAAACCCCATGATAGGTTTGCCTTAGGTGCCATAAGTCACGAGACTTGGAAGCTGGGCAAGGTTTCAAACCCAGTTCTCCCAGGGTCACAATCCAACACTTAAACCACTACACCACACATTTCCTCAACAATAAATATCTTAAAGACTCACGCACACCATCGAGCCCAGAGCTGAGGCCTTTGCAAAGACTCTCCCCGCTTCAAACACTTGCAAATATTATGAACAGAGATGACGGCAACCGGGAAGGTGGGAACAGAATTGGGGTGCAGAATGCCATTAGGGGTCACGGCGCTTTTTGTGCCAATGAAATTCTGCCCCTTTACATCCTCTCTACTCTCCCAAAACAAGTTATTTCTTTTATTCTTTTTAAAGCAGCTGTGAAGCGGTAAAACCAATTCTGCACGCCTGTCCGTCCGTCCCAAAGTACGTCTGCATTGTGAAGTTATTTCTATGGTTCGCTTCAGTCCCTGGTAACAAGGAAAGCCAGCTTGCATTTCTTTTCTTTCATTCCTTTATGGAGAGCTTACTTGAAATTCAGATTTTTCGGAGGGCAAATACTTGACGGGGAGAGAGATGAATGCAGCGCAGTCTTTCAGACCGGGCCGAACGGCCTCCAGTGTCCACCTCTGCCTGGGAAAAGCTCAAAAAAGGACCCCTCTTTTGTTCCTTTATGTTCTGCAGACAAGGAAAAAATAAATAGTAAGACAGACTTTTGGATTTACCCTTCCACCCCTTTATAAAGCCAGTCGTGCCTCTGCTACCATAACTCTTCTAGCTTCAAAGAAGTTCAGGCAGAACTTTGGAGAGCTTTGAAGGAAAAGGG
>NC_056528.1:25054745-25064749 GCF_019175285.1 Sceloporus undulatus
AATTTATTTCAGGAAAGGAGGGAGCAAAATTGGAATTAAACTATGGATGACTATACAGTGGTAGCGTCCAAACTTTCTACCTGCAAGGAATTAACTTCCAAGCAGAGCTGTCTGCCATCTTGCTTGGCACAGTATTGGACTAGGGGACCCTCACAGCTCCTTCCAATTCAAGATACAGCCATGGCTAATGGTCATTCTTAGGCTAATGGTCATTCCTTGGCCACATACACCTGTGGTTTATGGTCATTTTTAGGTTCCTTGCAGCCCTAGCCAGTGGTCATTCCTCGGCCCCATACTGCCATGGCTAGACGACATACAGCCATGGTTTATGGTCATTTTAGGCCCCTTGCAGCCCTGGCCAGTGGTCATCCCTAGGCCAAAGACAGCCATGGCTAATGGTCATTTTAGGCCCCTAAGTGAGGGAGTGACAGAGCCAGCCCCCTTGTGCAATCCACAATGCCAACTACCACAAAAAAGCAAACAACACACCTCACTTGACAGCAAGGCCCTTATGGACTGTCTCCCCTCCTGCACAGCACAGTGGGGTCTGCTGGCCACACACTTGTTGTGTGTGTGTGGGCCTCACATGTGAAGGCCTGACACCTCCAATGAGTTTTTCCAGTCAAGAATCCACACAATCAGGAAGGATTTGAGGACTGTGACAGGATTGTCAAACAGCAATCCCACTCTTGACCCCCCCCCCAACATATAACTGAGTACAGAACAAGGGTCCCTGCATGCCAGCCTGCTTCCAACCAGAGGAAAAATCGCATTGTAGTATCACATTCACAGCCAGCCCTTCATACCCACAGATTCAACTTTCCATGTCTTGAAAATATCCTAAAATGTATATCAACTCCAAGAAGCAAACCTTGATTTTGCTATGGGGCACCATTTTACCATGCCACTATGTTTAATGGGACTTGAGCGTCCACGGATTTTGGTATCCATTGATAGTCCAGGAACAAAACCTGAGCAGATACTAAAGGCCCACTGTAGTGGTAGTAGTAGTAATAATAATAACAATAACACCCCATTGTATATAATGAGACTTGAGCATCCAGAGAGTCTTGTATCCACAGGGGGTCCTGAAAGCAAGGCCCAGTGAATACCAAGGGTCTATAATAATAATAATAATAATAATAATAATAATAATAATAATAATAATAATAATACAGTACCTCATTGCATGCAGTGGGACTTGAGCATCCATGGATTCTGGCATCTATGGGGGCTTCTAGAACCAAACCAGTGTGTATACCAAAGGTCCACTGTAATACTACTACCACTACTACTATACTCAGTCCTCCTTATCCATGGATTTTTATCCATGAATTCAAGCATCCACGGCTTGAAAATATTCCCAAAAGTATAAATTCCAAATAGCATTGATTTTCACTTTTATATTTTGCTCTGCCATTATATTTAATGGGACTTGAGCATCCACACATTTTGGTATCCAAGGGGGATCCTGGAACCAAACCTCAGTGGATACCAAGGACCCACTGTAACCATAATAATGGTAATACCCCCATTGTATATAATGGGACTTGAGCATTGACAGATTTTGGTACCCACTGGGCATCCTGGAACCAAACCCCAGTGGATACCAAGACATTGCTCTGGACAGACATTATTACTCTGGACAGACGTTACTCTGTCTATGCACAAATTCCAAACATCGATCTCTGGATTGGCTCCTTCTTCTTCCAAGGGACACTAGGCCACAGACACCGACACACTGGGGAGAAGGCAGAGAATCCCCCCAAAATGCAGACAAGCAAGTGATCCAGCGACATGCAATGCGTTCATTGCGACCCTCCTGCGCGTCTGCCTGCCACCAGGTTGACAGTTCCGCAGAAAGCTAAGAGAGGCAAGGCAAGGGGTGCCCCCACCCTGCTTCGCTGCACAAGCCTCCCCTCCCACCGCCACCCCCCTCTTCCGCCGTGGCACATTCACCTATAATAATAGACATCGCTCTTGCCAGCAGAGAGCCCCGATTTCCTGGTCACTTCTTCCCTTTTCCATCCCTGCGGGAGGGCTGAGCACTCCCACCTCTTCCGATCCATCGCTTCCGCCAGGGCCGGGTCTGGTTCGGCGTCGGCCCAGCCGCCACCACCAGTGCCACCGCCAGGACCCCCGCCAACTCCTCTGGCTCCGGCTGGCCTGCTGGCTCCAAGGTCCCGCCCAGCCAGGATTGCGGTGGGTGGGGGGCTTGCTTTGCTGGGGAGGGGGCTAGAAAGCTGGCTGGTTGGCCTCTGTGGCTTGCAAAGCAATGCAATGCAAAATGCAGCGCAAGGCAAGAGTCTGGTTTGCAAAGCCAGGCTGTTCCAAGGCAACTCCCTCGGCTGTGCGGGGATTAGAACGTTGGGGTGGCTGTTCCCTCTGTCAAGCTCGCCTCCCTCCGCGCTCGCTTCCCGCTTCCAGGGGGCGCTCTTCCTTCTACCCTCCGCGCCGCCTGCTTCTGACGTCATACGCAGACACTCAGGCTCTTCTCAAGGGAGACCTCCCCTCCCGCCGCCTTTTCCTCTTCTCCGCTTTCCATTCATTTTCCCTCTCCCCAACCCCTCCTCTTCCTCCGTCGGCGCATGCGCGTTCTACGCCTCCGCCGTTCCATCCTCCGGAGCTCCTCCCCCCTCTGCTGGGGGGATTAAAAAGCCGTTGGCTTTTTAAACATAAAAAAGGAGGGAGGGGGAGAGAAAAATAGTCCCTCCTCACATCCCGCCAATTTGAGGGGAAAGGGCGCGGAGGGTTTTTTAAAGGTATCCCTCCTCCCTGAATGGAAATAGTCCCCCACTGAGGGAAAAGCAGAACCTTATTACCTCACAAAACACGTGGACGTTTAACAACAATGACAATAATAATATAATACAGTATAAGCACAATACATGTGGAAATAATAATAATAACAACAATAATAATTCCCTTTCTCCTGAGGGGATTTTTTTAAAAAAAGCTCAAGTGCACCTTAGCACAAATAAATTGTTTAAATGCTCTTTTTTTTTGAGCCATTTCTGTATGTTTTTGGTGTTCTTTTAAGTTGTGGCACGCTTTGGGCCCCAATTTGGGGGAGGAAAATGAACACTAATTAATAACATTGATGATGATAATAATAAACACGTCTTTCCCCCCTTTTATCACGTGTGAATGCGTCCTGTCACAACACGCAAAACTGCTTTCCCTCCATCGCTTTTTCACATCACACAAAGGTAGGGCACCCATTTAGGGTTAAAAAGACCCCACTTCCATTAAAATTTGGGGGAAAGTTCCTTTTTTCTTTTGTTAAAACTACACCTCCCAGAATCCCCCAGCCAAGGGATTATGGAAAGTATAGTTTATAAAAGCAGCTTTCTTCCCGTCAAAACCTATCCAATAACTTATATTGCTTCACTCAGGTGATGATGATGCTCTCCTCCCCAAAATTGGGACCAAAGCAGCCCACAATTTAAAAGAATACACCTAAAAACAGCCAAAGGAGAGCACTAAAACTAAAATCAAACTATTTAAAACAACTCCCGCTTCAATAAACTACCATTTCTTAGCATTTCCCCACAGCTCCCAAACAAAACCCCATTGCCCCATACGTCTTTACGTCCCCTATTCACTCCTTCACCCCTTAACTGCCCCTCATAGATGCCTCCATAATAACCTCCCAACCCCATTGCAACTTAGGCATTGTTGCTCCCCACATCTCCCTCTCTTGCCCCATAGATTTCCCTTCCTGCTGGATTGCTTCCAATAATAATACCCTCATTTCTGGCCCCTATCCAGCTAATCCCCTAAAGCAAAACTTTATAAGGCTCTTTTATAAACACATCCATGACCCCAAAACAAACATTCGGCCCCATAGTCAAACCCCCCATATGACCCCATCTAACCCCTCCTATCTGGGAAAGTTTGCCTTTGCGGACTGCAACTCCCAGCATCCCCAACTACTTTCTAAAACAATTGCCCCACTATTTATACATTAAAAAACCCTCAATTAATGGGGGGATTTTTATGTATAGTTATACATAAATCCCCCCTTAAATTGTGGACCTCCAAAATCACCCCCAACTCTCAAGCCCCCAATGCTAGACCCCTCCTCCTTTTGCAGCGCCCCAGACTCCCTACTTTTCTGAGCCCTCCTCACAAATTCACCCCAATGACTCCATTTTGCCCCCAGAAACACACTGATTCTCCTTAAGTCCCTTTCCAACACCACCTTGCCCCCTTTTTGCAAGACCCCCTTTTTTGCAAACCCCCTACACTGCCCCATAGCCATTCCACTTTGCAAGATCCCCCATTGCTCATAACCATCCCAATTTGCAAGACCCCCTTTTTTTGCAAGACCCCTACACTGCCCCATAGCCCTTCCACTCTGTAAGACCCCCCCCCCAATAGCCAGCCTCCCCCAACCTCACCCAGGCGGGCTCTTCTGACCCACTGATTCTCTCCCCCACCCCATTGTTTGCAACTTCCAAGCCAGGTTGCAATGCCCCAAACACTCCCTTTGCAAACTTGCATGCATGCATGCAGCACTGCACCTCTTTCCCTTCCTCCCCCCAGCCCCATGGGCTTTGCAACTCACCCCAAAGAGGGGCTCCGAGGGCCCCACCGCGGCCCCCCAGCTGCCCCCGGCGCCTTGGCCATCTTCCTCCTCGCCACGTGGTCCCCAAGCACGCGACCCCCGCCCCTCTTCTTCCCCTTCTGCTTCTTCTTTTTCTCCTCTGCCCCACAAGCCCCGCCCCACAGGGCTTAAGTTGGGGGGGGGGAGAAAGGCCACCCAGCCCCCCAAAATCCTAGAGGATTGAATCTCCTCCCTCCTTTCTCCTTCCAAACAAAAATGATCCCCTCTTTGCAAAATAATAATAACAAAGTCTAAGCACCACATTTAAGCCCTGTCTCTTTAAGCCAGGCCAAAACCCAACAGGTGCTGCTCTGGGTTGATCCACAATTCCAAGTTTTCCACCTTTTCCCCCCTTCCAAGATCCTCCTCTCCATTTCCCTAGTATTAAAATATAATAAACAAACAAACAAACAAATAAATACATGATCTCTTCAAGGCAAGCAAAAGATTCAGCAAGTGTACCTCACAGCTCCCCTCCCCAAATTCAAGAAATTCTCAATATTTAAATGTGATTTATTGAGGAGGAAAGATTCAACAGGTGCAGTTCACAGTTCCCACCCCAAACTCAAGAATCTTTTGGTATTTAAATATGATTTCTTTGGGGGGAAAGATTCAACAGGTGTAGCTCATAGCTCCCCCCCCCTCCAACTCCTTCCTTCCAAGATCCAACTTTGGGGCATCGTTTTATAATATATCTGAAATATTTGGGGCTGGATGTGTTTTGGGTTTCAGATTTTGGAGTCTTTTCATTTACATAATGAGATAATTTGGAGATGGGACTGTGTTAAAACATGAAATTCATTGTTTCCTATACGCATAGCCTGGAGGGAATTGTATACAGAATATTTTAAAACAATTCCACACAAAAAGTTTGTGTATCTTGTGAAGTGGAAGGAAAGGGGCCGCTCTCACAGCCGCCCAACAGTTTTGGACCTTGGAGTATTCTGAAATTCCCTATTGATTGATTGATGGGATTTAGATCCACATTTTCTCCCAAAATGGGATTCAAGGCGGCTTGAATAGAAAGGATACTCAATCTGCATTTACCTTCCTTGTAACCCAGCATCCTGCTTCTAAACAGACAGCCGTACCATGCTCAAGCAAATGCTTTATATCAGCTGCCTTGTTTGAAAACAGTGGCACCCAAAGGTGGACTGCTTCGGCCCATGCAAGTTCCATTTCAGCACCAAAACTAGCTATTTTCCCCACTGATTGAAAAGCATATAGTTACAGGTTTGTACGGCAGATTTGCATTCTAGTTGCACAGCAGAGAGTTGGATTGGATGACCCTTGGGGACTTGTCCAGCTCCAAGATTCTGCCAAACACTTTCTTTAAACATGATACTTCACTTGAAAGAGGTATGTGGGCCACAAGGCTACCTGTTGTGGCCTGTGGACCCTTACAGTGGGCCATAAAACCCACTGGGGGACCTGGCCCAAGGCAAAGGAGGCTGTCATACTTTGGACACATCATGAGATGATGTGACTCATTGGGAAAGACAATAAAGCTGGGGAAATCAGGAGGCAAAAAGAGATAGTGCTTTGAGTGTTGGACCAGGGTTCGATTCCCTCTTGGCCATGAAACCCATATGTGACCCTGGGCAAGTTGCACTCTCTCAGCCTCAAGGGAAGGCCGTGGCAAGCCTCCTCTGACCAAGTCTTGCCAAGAAAACCCTAGGACAGATTTTAGGGTTGCCGTAAGTCAGGAATGACTTGGAGGCACACAACAACAATTTTGTTTGCATCTTCTGAGCAGGTTAATGTTAGCAAACCAACTTTCCTTAATGACTTAACATGACTGCATTAGGACTTGGCGATCACGACTTCTGCACAAAACATGCTCCTGATTCGAAACATTCCCAGATTCACGAAAATGGGTCAGGTATTGTTGGTATTGCAGGAAAGAAGAAGTATGGCACGAGATATTAAAGGTTGCTTTGGAACCAGGGCAGAAGGAAGACCAGCTTAGGGACTTCACTCTATTTGCAAAACAAAACCCTTAAGAGAACCTGAAGTAACGCATGCATTTGTGGGTGGACACATACACGCAAGTCGACGCTAGCCCAAATATTACTAATATGGGGATCATATTCTTGTCTCCAACAGTTTGTCAGTGGAACTGGTCACCATAGAGAGAGGTAGAAGCAAGACTGGACTGGAGGACCGCATAGAGCTGGTCACTAAAAAGAGTTTTTATTGGTTTCAGAGGACATTGTGTAGCATTTCCCGGTGGAGGTGGAGAAAACGAAAGGGTCATGTCCTTCTTCTTGCGGAGGTTGGTTCCAGATGGCTTCACAGACTTAGGAACATGAAGGGAAAGAGTTGCTCTGAACCAAAGGAGCCTACAGGAAAAGAGAAAGAAGAAAAACCATCACAAAGAGGGGTTTATCACTGTGAGTTCCTGCATGGCAGGGGCTTGGGCTGGATGGCCCTTCTGGTCTCTTCAAACTCTGTGATACTATGATCTTGCTTGGGCAGCTGGCAGCAGCATCAGTATAAATCTACTTAGGCCTGTTACAGACAGGCCAAAATAATGCTGCTTCGAGTCACTTTGGAGGTATGGTATTTCAATGATGCATGGTCTAAAAGCCCGCACAAACCACGCGCCAGTCCTAAGGACTGGAGTGCAGCTTTGTGTTGCGTTTGGACCTTAGGACGCATGCATCATTGAAATACCATACCTCCAAAGTGACTTGAAGCAGCATTATTTTGGCCTGTCTGTAACAGGCCTAAGTATACTTAGTATAAATAGACGTACAATGGCCCCTCCATGTTTGCTGGAATTTGGGGTGAAAGACCCCAGTGAATGTGGATAAACCACACATTCAAAACCCCTAAGAGAACACCTCTCTAGGGATCTCCAGGTCCTCCAGTGCAATTCTATGGCCAACATCGGCCAGAAGCTGATCACAGAATCACTCTGGAGGACCTACAAATGCCTAGAGGAGTGTTTCCTCTAGGAACTCCTCCAACACAACTCTATGGTCAACATCTGCTGGGAGCTGATCATAGCATCATGCAGGAGGACCTACGCAATGTTTTCCCTGGGAACTTGTAGGCTCTCCAGCGCAACTCTATGGTTAAGGGTCTGGAAGATTTGTGCCGGAGGGCCTCGAGATTCCTAAAGAGAAGATATTAATCACATCCGCAAAAGCCAAAGCTGCAACTGTGGAGGGCCAGCTGTCTAAAGGAGCCCAAGGCCAGAAACGTACCCGCAGCCTGGGCTCAGTCGTCCTTCTTGAACTTGCCATTGATCCAAGGGACGTAGTCAAGGATCAGCCTCCAGTCCGTGGCCCAAACCAGCCCTATGGCGCCAACGGAGCCCCATGTGGCTGCCGTGGGGACCCTGCGGTAAAAAAGGGACACAGGAACCTCTTTAAGGCCACTGAAATAGACTCTACAGTAATTTATACCTGCCATTGTCAGACTACAAGTCCCAACCGTTCCAAAGCCCAGCAGAAGAAGAGGACCTTGTAGGACCTTTGAAAGAAGAAGATGGCTGCATGAGTTTTCGTAGGTCTTGCTCTGCTTCCTCAGAGGCATGAAGAGAGAGATCCTGTTCCTCTGAACAAAGCCAAAGAAACCCCATGACTACCATTCCCAGAATCCCCCCACCAACAATCTTATTGGGGTTTACTTTTGGGGGGGAGCTCCTTTTGGGGGAATTACCATCCCCACAGTCCCCTGCTAGCATGGCCTTCACCAAAACACTTCCTGGTGGTAGGAAGGGAACTACCAATCCCAGAATCCCCCGCCAGCAATGGCTTTTGGGGGGAAACGTCCTGGGAGGGAAGACTACCAAACCCAGAATCCTCCCAGCAACAACAGCTTTTGGAAGGGAAGTTCCCTTTTTGGAGAGAGGGGACTACCAATCCCAGAATCCCCCACCAGCATTGGCTTTTGGAGAAGCAGTTCCCTTTTGGGGCGAAGCGACTACCAGTCCCAGAATCCCCCACCAGCCATGTCTCTTGGGGGAAGCTCCCTTGGGGGTGAGGGGACTACCAATCCCAGAATCCCCTGCTAGCATGGCTTCCACGAAAAGCCTCCCAGGATCCCTCACCAGTTGCGCAGGAGCTGAGCGTAGCGGGGGCCCAGGTACTTGGCCAGCATCCTCCCAAAGTCACCTTCCCTCTGCGCATGCGCCTCTGCCGACACTCTAGCTCCGCCTCCTCATTTTCACAAGCGCGCATGCGCCTGGCCCTTTCGTCAGGCGTCCTTTTTCATAGACACACACTCTTAGACTCACACGCGGGGAGCCTCCTTGAGGGTTCATTCTGGGAACAGCCTCTCTTTTGGGTTTGCTACCAGACTTTGGGGGAAATTTCCATTGGTTTATTTATGGCTAGTTTTACTAATCCCTTCCAACCAGTCATGAAAGTGGCAATTCTCTCCCCCCCCCCAAAGGAACCCACCCAGGGGATTTTGGGGTTGGTAGTACCCCCAAAGCTAGATTCATACAAGCCATCGCCTTCCCCATTACAACACATGGATGTGAGAGCTGCACAATTAAGAAAGAGGATAGGAAGAACACCAGTGCCTTGGAGATGTGGGGCTGGAGGAGAGGGCTGAGGATCCCATGGACAGCCAAAAGGACAAACAAATGGGCCCTAGAGCGGATAAATCAGAAATATCCCAAGACTCTTGCACTTTGGACACATCATGAAAAGGCAAGACTCAATAGGAAAGACTGCTAGGAAAGGTGGAGGGAAGCAGAGAGAGAGGAAGGCTGCATGCAAGATGGGTGGACTTTATAATGGAGGCCAAGCCAAGGATGAATGTGCAGGGCCTGAGCAGAGCAAAGGAGCGCAAGGAGTCCTTGGGTCAAGTTGTCATGGTCAACACCAACTCAAGGATGGTTAACAACAGCAAAGCCCCCCCCCCCAGGAGCTTGTATTGGAAGGCTCTGCTAGCAGGGGATTGTGGGGGTAATAGTCCCCAGCAAAGGTCATGTGTGGATGGTTAGAAAGGTAGAGACCAGTCAAGCCTAGCTTAATGCCAGCTTTGCCCCAGCATGCTAACAAAGAGAAAGAAAAGGATGCATCTGTCCAAATGGAAATGATAAGTGGAGGCTGGCGAAAGAAAAAGCCATCCTTGGCTCTTCCATGTTGGAAGAAGCCTTCCAGCCATCTCTACAGGGTTCAAAATGTCTTCCGTGACTGTTACACTTCACACGGTTGTCAAATCAAATCAAAACTTTATTGCTTTTGACCAAAGGTCATTGCACCAAACGGTTGTCGTGTGCCTTCAAGTCGTGATGGCCCTAAGGCAAATCTTGGCAGGTTTCTTCACATCCTTTGAGGCTGAGAGAGTGCAACTTGCTCAGGGCCACCCAACGGGTCTCTGCGGCTGAGCCGGGATTCGAACCCTGGTCTCCAGAGTCATCCTAAATAAAACA
>NC_056528.1:25064849-25068059 GCF_019175285.1 Sceloporus undulatus
GCAGAGAATGAAAGGATCCCGACATTCATTTTCTAAGGAGGAGGCGAGATGCTCTCTTTCTTTCTTTCTTTCTTTCTTTCTTTCTCTCCTTGGTTTGATTTGATTTAGTTTTGTATTTGACAAAATGATCAACAGAGTTGGAAAGGAGCAGCCCGTTTCACGGGAAAAGGCTCTTCCTAAGAGTTCCTTCCAGAGGCTGGCCAGGGCAGGGGCAGAAGGGCAACAACAACAACAACAACAACAACAACAGCCATTTGCCGCCATCGTCAAGGAGCGGTCGAGCCCGAGCGGAATTAATTTAAACTTCATTTTAGAAAGGAATAAATTGTTTTTGTACTTTTTAAGGCTGCAAACTAAAATATTCTTGTTAAGATCTGAACCCAGTAAATTTCTTTCTTTCATTCCCTTTTCCTACATTCTTTTCTTTCTTTCCTTCCTCCCTTCCTCCTTCCTTCTCCTCTTGCTCCTTCCTTCCTTTCTCCTTCTTTCTCTTTCCTTCCTCCCTTCGTCCTTTCTTCTCCTCTTGCTCCTTTATTTCCTTCTTTCTTTCCTACCCTCCCTCTCCTTCCATTCTTTTTTCCCTGCCTCCCTCCTTTCTTACCCCCTTTCTTCTTCCTTCCTTCTTTCTTTTTTTCCGTCCCTCCTTCCCTCCCTCCTCCTCCTCCTCCCTTTCTCCTTCCCTTCTTTCTTTCTCCCTTAAATAAACATGGGAATGGGACTTGGCTCAAAAGTAACTGGAGTTGGGGGGTTCTTTTTAGTTCGATGACCGTTACACCGGAGTAACTACCACTGGGTTTGATTCGGAGTCAATCCTGGGGAGGCTCAGTTGTTTAGACCTACTTGCCAACTCTCTTCTGCTGGAGGAGGGCAGGAGAAAAACACAATCCTGACATTTCCTTTGAGGAAAGCTCCTTGTAAACTCCGACTTTTAAGAGACTGAAACTGCTTTGCCGGCCTCAGCCCTTCTGGACCGGAGGATCATCATCCCTCGCCGATCATCGATTATAGATTTATAGAACGACTGATTATGTCATCATGGTCAGTGACTGACGCCCCCCCTTTGTATCGGATTGGCAAGCTTTCTCAAAATGGAGGGTTTTTCCTCATGTGAGAATCCAAGAACAGGACTGTTTTTGTATCTGAAAACTCTTTCGAAGGAGAAGGCCAGGGACTGGGCCCGCCGGCCCTCGTTGGGGGCCTTTGGGGGATCTGGCAAGAATCCCAGGGAGCAGCCGGAAGGAGGAGCCCGGGAGAGGGCCTGGAAATCTGGGTCCACTCCCTGCCCCGGAAGGAAGGAAGGAAGGAAGGAAGGAAGGAAGGACTGGGAAAAGAAACAGCGGAATTGGGACAGAAACTGGATAAAATTTCTACATCTAAGTTCAGGTTTACTCGTGAGAAACTAAACAGGGTGGAAGATCTGAACGGTTCTGGTGTCCCTTCCCCTTTCTTTTTCTTTCTTTCTTCCCTTCAATTTTCTTCTTCCTCCTTCCTCCTCTTCTTCCTTCTCTCCCTCTCTTATCCTTCCTTCATTCCCTCATTTCTGTAAAGGAAGAAGGGAGCTGCATGAGAGAAGTTATCAAACTCTCTCATTTCTTTCCTTCTTTCTCTATTTTCCCCTCTTCCCTCCCTCCCTTCTTTTCTCCTTCCTTTCCTTCCGTCATTTCCCCATCTTCTTTCCTTCTTTCTTCTCTATCTGTTCTTCTTCCCCTCCCTCCCTCCCCTTTCTATCTTCTCTTCTCTTCTCCTTCCTTCCTTCCTTCCTTCCTTCCCTTTTCCTTTCTTTTTGCCTTCTTTCTCTCTCTATCTTCTTTTCTTACTCTCTTTCCTTCCACCTCTTTCTTTCTTTTCTTTGTAAGGGAAAGAAGGATAATAAAGAAGGAAGATAAGGGAAGGAGGCAGGGAGGGAAATGAGGAAGGAAGGAAGGAAAATAAAGAACGAAGATAAGGAATAAAGAAAAGATAGAAAGGAAGGAAGGAGGAAAAGAAAGGATTGGGGAGGACAAGATTAGGAAAGAAAGAAAGGAAAGGGGAATGAATGAGAAGAGAAAAAGAAGAAGAGGGAAAGGAGAAAGAAAAAGAAAGAAAGAGGAACGAGGAGGAGGAGGAGAGAAAGAAGAAAAAAGAAAGCATGAAAAGTCAAAAAGGGGAGAAAGGAGGATTGAAGAGAGAAGGGAAAGGAAAATAGAGAGAGAAAGAAAGAAAGGATGAGGGGAAGGGAAGGCAAGAAAGGCACCCTGAAAGAAAGACGTGTTTGTTTTTTCCATCCAGACCCTTCCCGTGACTCGGGGCCCTCTCTTCCTCTCTCCAGACTTTCTTCTCTTTTGCAAATAGTCGCGAAACAAGAAGCTGTTTGCTTTTTAACACTTTTTGCCAAAAAGATCTCTCTCTCTTTTCGGGGAGCGATGTTGGCTGAGATGCCCAAGATCTTCTCTCCCCAAAAAGAGGGGGATCGGGAGAACTGTGGGAAGAAGGAGGCACTTCCTCGAAAGCGGCGAGGAAGGACGCCTCCTCCGCCTTGCCTTCCTCCCGCCGTTTGTGTCCCAGGTTGCACTCGTCTTTCCCTTCCTTCCGCGTTCCCTTCCTTTCCTCTGGTGCCCAGCCTCCTAAGGACCGGGTCTCTCCCCAAAGCTGTTTCCTCCCCTCCGAAGGGGCTTCGCATTTGTCCCTGCTGGGAAAAGTTTTCCGAGAGGCTTTCCTCTCTTTCGCCTCTTTCCGGCTTCGGAAACAAGCCTTAGAAACCAAAGTCCAATCCTCCACTCAAGCGAAAGGAGCAGTCACATATCTGTTTTTTTATTTATATATATCTAAAAACAGCCTTGAGCCTATATATATAAAATATATATATTCTGAGTATATAGTAGATCCTCTTTTCCATATCTATAAATGTGTGTATAGTTACATATACAGTACACATTATATATACATACATGCATACATATATATGTATATATACACACACACTGACTATAGGACAAACCCTCTTTTCCATATCTATATATTATATATATTTATATAATATTATATATATGGAAAAGATGGTTTATTCTATTGTTAGTGTGTGTGTGTATATACATATACATATATATATACACATACACATTTATAGATAAAAGGGGGTTTATATAGTCACACACTTATAGATATGGAAAAGAGGTTCTATTATATAGGCAGAATATATATATATATATATATATATATATATATATATAT
>NC_056528.1:25068159-25070410 GCF_019175285.1 Sceloporus undulatus
TTTTCTTTCTTCCAGGTTTCTTCCAGCCAAGTTTGCCATTGCCTTAGCTTCCTTCTTCGCCTGATCCGAAACCCTTGTGAGGCAAATGGCTTGAGACTTTTCCAAAGCAAGGAAGCGGGGTCTGTTTTCGTCCAGGCCCCCCCTCCAAGAAACGGGGAGACTTGGGTGGGTTGGGCCGAGAGTTCCGATCCTGCGCCAAATCGATCGGCATGGGGCTCCAATTGATCGGGCTGGGTATTGATCCGGAATCGACCCGCTTCCCGTCGCTTTAGCCTAGGCTCCCCAAATGCAGCAGAAACCCAGGGAAGGAGGGAGGGAGGGAGGGAGGAGGAGGCGGCCCAGAACAAGTCCTTTATTCGTCTGTTTACCTGAAGGATCGCCTCTCCAAAAAGTTTGGGCTGTCTGTCTGTCTATCTACCTATCTATCTCATTTTCCTACCTTCCTATCTATCTATCTATCTATCTTCATAGCACCCCCTCAGGAAAGAGAAAAGAAGGGGTTCCCCCCCTCTGTGGGAAATACATGAGAGAAACCAAGGTGTGTGCATCCACACCACAGAATTAATCCAGTTTGACACTGCTTTAGTTTACAGGGCTCCATGCCATACAATCTTGGGATGTGTAGTTTTTGTGAAGGGTTTGACCTTCTCTGTCAGAGAGCTCTGGTGCCACAGCAAACTGCATGGAGCCATGGCAAAATGGTGCCAAACTGGATTAATTCTGCAGTGCGGATGCCATCAGGGCCCTACTTGTAGTCCCCTGGCTGGATATTGATTTCCCAGATTCCCAGGGAGTCTGGCCTACCTGGAGCTCAACACTGGATTTCGTCCAATGCTTTTATCTAGAATACGCCCCATTGATTTCCTAAGACTTTATCAGCAAAATTCACCATTATTAATTTTGCTTCTTTCCTTCCCACACCCATCACTGCATCCTCAGGTTCCTTTTCTTCCTTTCTTTTCTTGTCTCATGGAGAGAGGAAGGTAATAATAATAATAATAATAATGATGGCTGAGCATGCAAAATCTCTTGTCTGCCAAACACACTGTTGCAGCCTACTATTTCAACCTGGATTGGCTGGAGTACAACTCCCAGAATCCTTCAGACAGAAGCTCTAGGTGGCTTGGACTACAGTTCCCAGAATCCTTCAGGGGAGGGTTTAGGAAGGGGACTCTAGGTAGGGTTGTGAATGGGTGACTTGTAGGCCCCTAATCCACAGGGTCCCCATAAATCAATTGGCAACAAAAAGTTTGGGAAGTGCTAGTTTTGGGGATGACTGTGTTGCCAGGTACATTGATCGTTTGGAAAATATTGGTCAGGAAGAGACAATCTTCAGCTTATTATTAGCAATATTACTACCAATATTAGCATCATTGTGAAGTTGGAAATATTCAAGCTCTCTCTCTCTCAACATTAGCAATATTAGCATTATTATGAAGTTGGGAATATTCGAGTTCTCTCTCTCTCTCTCTAAATATTAGCAATATTAGCATTATGATGAAGTTAGAAATATTAAATCACTCTCTGTGTGTGTGTGTGTGTGTGTGTGTGTGTGTTAGAGCTAGTGTGACGCAGTGGTTTGAGTTTTGGACTATGATTCTGGAGACCAAGGTTCAAATCCCCTGAGAAAAGGCACTGTGTGATTTTGGGCAAGTCACATTCTCTCAGCCTCAGAGAGGAAGGCAAGGGCAAAAGTCTTCTGAACAAACTTGGCACCCTCCACACTCTTGGACTACAACTCCCATTATTGACTGCATCTGGGAGGATGGGGTTTGTTATCCTGCGCATCTGGAAGACTTCAGGTTGGAAAAGATCGTAATGATACTCAGTTGCTGGCACACCCTGGCATCATTCCTTCCTTCCTTCCTTCCTTCCTTCCTTCCTTCCTTCCTTCCTTCATAAATCTTCTGGGTCGCCTTTTTCTTTGTATTGAAAACTAATTAAATAATCTGTTAGCTAACATGTTAAATTAAGATCCACTGCTCACTTTAATGATGTCGACAGTAGAATTGACGGAGACACAAGAGACGCACCTGTCAATATTGTCCTTCTCTGGTTATTGCTGTAGAAAGACAGAGACAGAGAGAGCACAGCTTCCCCGAGAAGTTACTTTTAAAAAGTAATTAGTTATGATTACGCATCCAAGACACATATCCGCTCTTAGAAAATAGTTATCTTCCTGTTAATGTAACAGTCCTTTAGGAATAAGGCTTTGACAAAAGTAACTGGAAGAGATTTAATTGCCCCAGTC
>NC_056528.1:25070510-25073610 GCF_019175285.1 Sceloporus undulatus
CTTCCTTCCTTCCTTCCTTCCTTCCTTCCTTCCTTCCTTCCTTCCTTTATCCATCCATCCATCCATCCATCCATCCATCTGGAGTCCCAAGTGCCAGGACATTTGTGTTACTGCAACCCTGGTGCATGGCAAAGTCAACAAAGTCAACATCCTGTGGCTGGACCAGCTGCCATTCCCCGCCTTCAGTCAGCCACCACACCAGCCACTGTAAACAGTTGTTGTTTGTTGTGTGCCTTCATGTCCTTCCCAACTTATGGCCACTCTAAGGCAAATCTATCATGGAACTTTCTTGGCAAGTTTCTTCTTTGTTATTGCCTTCCTCTGAGGCTGAAAGAATGTGACTTGCCCAGGGTCACCCAATGGGTTTACATGGCTGAGCTAAGATTGGAATTCTAGTCTCCAGAGCACTTAAAGTAGTGTCCAGTCCAATGCTCAAACCACTATGCCACACTGACTCTATTTAACTCTATAAAACTGATTTTTTCTGAACAAGAGTGTACACATCTGGTGAGGGAAGGTATTGTATGCAAGCCAGAGGTAGCTGGTGGACTCCCATCTCAGTGGTGGTGGTGAATCTGCTCTGTTTTGTAGTCCAAAATTTACACAAGATATTCAAGAACTTATTTGGGACAGTGGGTTTAGCTAGCTAAGGTAATGAACTTTCTCCCTCTCCAAAACAGGTCCAGCATTTTGGATAAGGCATTAACTCAGTGCAGATTCAGCAGGTATAGTTAACCAAAGTAATGAACCTCGGGGTGACCTTTCCAGGGACCCCCAGCCCAATTCAAGACCTTTCCCTTTAGCCTCAGAACAGTGTTCCCACCATATAGATTTTGGAATTACCTCTTACGATCTACATGGCTACCCTTCCATTTTGCAATCCCCTTGCAGGCTGATATTTTTAGCAAGCCATAAATAATAAAACCAGAGGAATTAAACATATTAAAATGAGTCCTTTTGGAGAGCCAGACCAAGCAATGGAGGCGATGGATCAGAGGTGGGCGGTGGGAGCGGGGAGGGGGGAAAAACCCCTGAGTGCCTTCATCAATATTTCTCTCGAAAATGTATAATGCATTTTCCCCCTTTTCTGAAAAATTAATAACCTTGCTTTGTCTCTATTGACTTTTCCCTCTGGCTCAGGATGGATGTCCAGAGAAAGCCAAGCAAAGAAAGCTGGCTGACCCTCAGCAATTTGGGGCTTTTCAGAAGCTATGCCAGGTTCCACTCTCTCAGATGCCAGGCCTATTTGGCATTGCAGGGTGGGCCTCTTTGAAATCTCTGTCTTCATTCTCCTCACTTTGCCACCTGAATTTGTTTCACACTCAACTTCTTCCCTGAACCCTTCCTTCCTTGCTTGCTTGCTTGCTGCATCCTTCCTTCCTTCCTTGATTCCTTCCTTCCTTCTTTCTTTACTTGCTTCCTTGTTTGCTTCCTTTCTTCCTTCTTTGCTTGCTTGCTTTGTTTCCTTCCTCCCATGAAATGAATTTTTTCTTCACCTTTCAAATGCGAAGTGTTGCAATCCCTTTAAACTTCAGGCAAGCAAGAAGAAATACAGTTTTGGCATCTTGAGCAAAAGGGGAAGGCCAAAAGATTTCTATGAATCTGGTGTAAAAGCTGGAAAGTGAGGAAAGCTGATAGGAATAAAAATCAAAATGGAGACTGTAGTAAAAAAAATCAGAAGATGGCTGGGGCTTGGAAGGACAGCTATGAAGGAACTAGGTAAGGCCCTCTTGGCGATGTCACATTCAGAGGGTCAAAGTTGACTTGAATAACTGATGGTCTATTTGTGCAAACTAATCAAGATCCAGATTCAGAGCCAAGTTCTTCAGTGTCTTACAAATGTCATCTTCATGTGTTTCTGAACTGGGATGAGCAGTATAGAGGCTGTTTGTCCATTGACAACTTCCAGACATGTTTTGCTCAAATGTTTAGAAAGGGCATCTCAGAGAACATTTAGGAAGAACTGCCTGAGAGGATGTGGTGTGGACCTTGTAGAAAACCTTCCCCTCCCCATTCCAAAAATGGATTTCTAGTACAGACAAGGAATTTGGATAACTGACCTCTCAGGTCCCTTCTAACTATGGCTTTCCAAGCCCATGCGCAGCAGAAAACCGTCCATCTCAGACATTAACGCACCGCAGGAATCTTGCCAAGAAACCACCTCATTAGGAGGAGTTTGATGGCCGAGGCCTCAGATCAGAAGAAAGATTTATGCTGAGGTTTAAGAAGGCAGGGATGTCTGGCTGAGATGCGGCTAAGATCTCTGGAGCTGACAGGGCCAGTGGATTCGCCATCCGATATCGAGCCGAGACGTCAATGATGTTAGCCCTAAGTGAAAACAAACAGCCGGGAGGGTGGGGAAAAGAGAAGCGTTAATGGTCTTCTCCAGACATCCTCTTGGCAAGGTGGGCTCTCGCCATACTTGGCGCAGGCATTCCTCATGTTGGAAGGAGGCATGGTTTCTCTGCTCTTGCGGGCAAATCAGCTCTAAGACCCAGAAATTTAGGGAGGCATCTGCACTGTAGCAATAATGCATTTTGGTACCACTTTAAGGGCTGTGGCTCCATCCTATGGAATCCCTTGTAGTTTTATAAGGTCTTTTGCCCTCTCTGCCCAAGAGTGCCGGTGCCTCGCCAAACTACACATCCCTATAGGATGGTGCTCTTGCAGCTAAAGTGGGGTCCAGTTACATTATTCCTGCAATGAAGATGCATGGCTGAGATCCAGAATCCCAGCTCTAAGACACAGAAACTTTTTACAACAAAGACCTGAAGAGCTAACTCAAAAAACCTGCAAGGAAGCAAGGAAGGAAGGAAGGAGGAAAAAGGGAACAAGGCATGGAAAGAAGAGAAAAGATGGCATTGGCAAGAAAGAAAAGAGGGAGGGAGGGAAGAATGAAGCAAGGGGGGAAGGAAAAGAAAGAGAAGACAGAAAGGAGGAGGGAGGGAAATAAGAAAAAGCAAGGGAATGAAACAGAGAAGGAATGGAGGAAATAAGAGAGGAAAGAGGGAGAAGTAGAGAGAAAAGAGAAGGAGGGAGGGAGGAGGAATGGAGGAAAAAGGAAACAAGGGAGGGAGAAGAAAACAAGGCAGGGTGGGAG
>NC_056528.1:25073635-25081526 GCF_019175285.1 Sceloporus undulatus
GGGAGGAGGTGGGAAACTTCTCAAAAGGTTTTGACCGTCCCTTATCGCTGGGAAGCACAAGGGAGAGAGAGGGGCGGCCAGAGTCTGGCTCATGACCCCCACAGATAGGGGCTGCTTTCACCTCTCCCTTGAAAATGGAGAAGCAGCAGCCTTTCCAAACTTTTCCATCCACAGGTTTCTCCATCCACTGAAACTGTGAAGAGAAGACGCCGGGTCTCCCAAGAGTTACATTTAGAACAACTCAGGCCCAGTTTTAAGCTGACTGGTCTGAGAGGTGAAATGCTGTATTCCTTTTTTTCTAGTGATGTTCCTTTTTATTGTTTTCCTTCCTTTCCTTCCTTCCTTCATTTCTGTCTTTCCTTATCTTTCTTTTGCTTTGTTCTTCCTTGCTCATCCATCCTTTTTTTCCCCCTCTCTCTTTTCTTTCCTGCCATCTTTCTTCCGCTCTGGGCCCACAACAAACTCCAACTCCCAGAATTCCATAGCCTTAGAGCCATACAACAAGTTAAAGTGGTGCCAGGTTATTTCTCCAGTGTGGATGCAGACCTAGTTATAATCCTTCCAAGCAATGTTATTTTCACAACCATCTGACAAGGTAAGCTTGAGGAAAGACTGGCTAAAGGGGCTGGCATGAGATTTTAGACCATGTGGGAGTTTTGAACCCGGGCCTCTCCATCATTCCAAACTTATCCTTCTCCCAACGTCTGGATTCCCATCATCCCTGAGAGCTTTGCCCTGGCACTACTGATCTAGAAGAGGATAAGTTGGAGAGGTTGGGGAAGGGGAAGAGTATGTTTGCACCCAGAGCAGCCTCCATTTGCTCACAGAAAGAGCGGCATGTGTTGAGGATGTTAGGTTTCATCCCATCCATCAGCAGTCAATTTCCCCTGACAGCCCCTAAATGCCTAGTGACCTACTTTTCCCAGTTCGTCCTTTGCTAACTCTTTGCAATCCACTTTGCCATCCACCCTCTTCCCTTCAATGCCTTCTTCATCTTTGTGCTTTGCATTATTATTATTATTATTATTATGGTAAGCAAATTAAACCCTAGGTGAGACCTGGGTTAAGAACGGGAACATTTGGATATATGCATTTATATGGTACATTTTTGATAGATGCATTTATACGCATTTTGTTGTTGGAAGAGGTTTGGTTCTTCCATCAAATTTGGACAACTCATACTTTCTCCCCAAAAGCCAACATAGCCTCATGGTTTGAGCATTGGACTATGACTCTGGAGATCAGGGTTCGAATCCCCATTCAGCCATGGAAACCCAGGACAGAACCTTGAAGGGATCCCATTAGTTTCTTCTCTCCAAAATGGGCAGCTTAGGTTGGAATCTCATTTCTTGCAATTTGAATCTGTTGGTTCATGTTTTAGCAGAAAGAGTCCATCGAAGCCTCCCTACAAATCCTGCTTCTAGGTAGTTTCCTTGCACCCCTACTTCATTTCCCCCCGGAAACAAATACGGATGGGGCTGCAGGGGTCTGGTGGCTACCAATGTGAGTCTAGTAGCCCACATGTACCATTCTGAAATGAAGGGACAAAGCCCTTGTGCTGGCACCAAATTAAAACCTGTTTTATTGCTCCAAATATGAAAGGATTGTTGTGAGACTTTGACTTGGGCTGGTGCTGCACTGCAGAACTAATGCAGTTTAGCACTGCTTTAACTGCCCACAACATACTCCAATTCCCAGAATTCTATAGCCTTCAGCCAGAAAAGAATTAAAGCAGTGCCAAACCAGGTTATCTCTCCAGTGTGGGTGCAGCCAAGTGCATCCATTCTGCAGTGCAGATTCAGCCTTTTTGGAAAAATGCTCCTCCTCCTCCTCCCCAACACCTGAGTCAACATGGCTGTAGCTGCTGCTTTCGAAACACTGGATAAATGTTTTTCCAGGGCCACGGTGACCCGGTTCCCAAATCCGGTCTCCTCCCTTGAGGGGATCCAAAAGCAGAGGGTTTCTTGGGAAAAGAGGAGTTGGTTTCTTGGAGGCCCTGACTGATTTCCAAGCAGACCGGGTCCTAACCTCCTGTATTCTGGGTTTAGCTCCTCCTATTTACTCAGAATACAGGATGCTAGGACCCTTGTCTGCTGGAAATGAACATATCACGGGTAAGTACCAACGTTCGTTTTCCCAGCAGACAGGGTCCTAACCTCCTGTATTCTGAGCAAATAGGAGCTAAACCCAGAATACAGGATGCTAGGACCCTTGTCTGCTGGAAATGAACGTATCACTGGTAAGCACCAACGTTCGTTTTTCCTGGAGAAGCAGGACTTTGGGGTCAAAAGAAGGAGAAGGATGAAGGCCAGGATATGTCCTCTCCCAGCTGCTGAAGATGGCCTTTTCCAGCTGTGCAAAAGGTAAAGGAGGAGAGTGTCAACTTTGTGTGTGCAAATACAGGTCTTCTCTGGGGGACAAGAGCCTCAAAAGATAAGACTTGGGTCAGCCACAGCTTTATTATTGTCATGATGTGGCTTCATGTTGACTCATGGAGAAACCCTCTGCTAGGCTTTTCTGGGCCACATATTTTTTGGGGGGAGGATGTTATTTGACTAGATTTGACCAAGGTCACTTTGACTGGTCATTTGTCCAGTGTCCCCGCTGAAGAAAGAGCGTGTTGTACTTGTATGGGCAGCTCGGATCAAGGTTTTGTCAGTGCCAAGGCAAGAGGTGAAACCGGTGCCAAGCACCACACTTGGGAGATTAAAGAGGAAGCATTGGGTTCCCATTCAAAGTTTAACAAAAACACCACTTGACTTGCAGCCCTAAAAAATCACCCTGCAACCATTCTCCCTGAAAGACCCCCTCCGCTGTCAGTTGAAATGCTCGAAAGAAAAAGGGCCGATCCAGAGAAGACCCTGCACCCAAAGCCAAATGTTTGGGGCTCGGTGTTGCAGTTTCTCTCCCTCCTTAACAGCTGCGAAGGCTTCAAGGGTAAGGTGAATCCGCTCTGGGTTTTATTCCAGAATTGAAAGCAGTTAATTGGTGCTGAACATGGTTAGAGGGCATTTTTAATTTTTGAGTGTCCATCTAGTCTAGTAGGAACACATCACTAAAGCACCCCTGAAAGATGCCCATCTCTGCTCAAGATGGAGAATATTCAAGCAGAATATTCTATTGAGTCAAATTTACAGTAAAACAAATTAAATTCTGTTTAGGTGAACCCTTCGGTTTGCGTTTTAGTCTCTGGAGGAGCAGAAAACAAGCTGGCATCCCTTCAGGTATTTAAAGATGGCTCCTATCAGGTCCCCTCTCCGTCTTCTCTTCTCCAAGGCTGAAGATATCCAGGTCCTTCAGCCCTCCCTCCTGAGCCTTGCTTTCCAGACTTTTCGATCCCCTCGTTTCGTTCTCAGTCCAGGGTCTGGAGCAGAAGCCGAAGCGGACGGCGAGGCGTACGTGGCGGAGCGCAGGCGCGCCCAGGAGGCCCACGCTTGAGCCTTTCCCCTTTGCTCCACTTGGGTCCTAGCCAAAGCCTAGGCAACGGTTCCTGATGGGACGGTGGTGGCAAAGGAGCCAAGGCCAGGCAAGCAGCTGAGGGCTGTGGGTGTGTTTGTGTGTTGTGTGCCTATGTGTGTGTAGTCACGGTGTCCAGGACAATTGCTTCCTTTCAGCCCTCTTGCCCAAGGCCCAAGCCATAACCTTCCTGGCCCTTGCGCACAATGCGCCTGCAATGGCATAAGCGCAGGGCCCTCTCCTCCTGCAGCGCAGGGGGAAGGAAGGCGCATGTGGTTCCAATTGCACACTGAGCTGTATTAATGCTTCTCTCCATTTCACAGAGGCTTCTATTCTTAAACCACTGCCTCCCTCCTGCCTTCCTTGCAGGAACGAACAACACACCCGGCCCTCCCTGACGCTTCTGGGAGACCTCAGATTTCCCGGCGGCTGCTGTGACCTTTCGCACAGTAACCTCAGATGGATGGAGGGAAGGAGGGAAGAAAAGATGCAGGCTTCTTGTGCAACATCCACCTCCAGCAAACAAAAGGAGGTCTATTATCAGAGGGAAGGAGGCCTTGTTTCAGCTCTGAATGTGTCCCTCGTCCTCTTCATGCAAAGACTCCTTTGCTTTTTGTTTCCAGGGTATTGCAGTGAGTCCTCCATATCTACAGATTTTTTAAATGTATTGAAAATATTTTAAAAGTATACCATCTCTACCCGACTATAAGTCGAAGTCATGTATGATTCGAGGGCAGGTTTTGGGGCCAAAGTGATGGATTGTGGATACGTCGAGGGTAAGACTTAAGGGGATGTAACAATGGATGCAAAGGATGTTGCAAAGGAAAACGATGCCAAAGAACATAGAAAATTCTGGCAGGCATCACTGTTTGCGCTCATCCGAAAGGCTGGATGGATGAGAGAGTAGATAGGGGGATCCATGCTTCTTTTTGGTGCTCCCAGGATGGACTAAGCGCTCACCTTTTACCACTCTGTTCAGAGGAAGAGGATGGTTCTTTTTAAATATAGATAAGAGTTAAAGTATAGTACTTGCATCGACCTGTTGATAAGTCGACCCAGTTTTTTTGGAATCAGTTATTTGACTAAAAATTCTCTCCTTACACATGAGTATATGCAGTATACATTCCAAAAAGCAAAGCTTGATTTTGCCATTTTATATCGGGGACACCATTTTACTCTGCCGTTGAATTTAATGGGACTTGAGCATCCACAGATGTTGATATCCATGGGAGGGTCCAGAACCAAACGGAAGAAGCAGGGACTTGGAGGGGATGGAAAAGAAGCACAAAGGTGGGAGGATGGCTGGTGCCTTTAGCCAGGGATTCCCATCCTAGGAGCAGGTTCAACTGGATGACCCCAGGGTCTCTTCCAGCTCTGTCATTCGCTTAAACTGTTTTTGCACTTGGAAAGGCTGCCCTGTTGGGTTTTCTGCGGAGGAACCATTGCCTGGCATGGGTGGGTGAGGTGGATGTCTGCTTGGGATTTACCCAGGACTCTTTCCCCAGCATCTTTGAATGTAAAAAGTAAGTCACGCCACCAAGGAAGCCAGATGCAGGAGATGGCCACTGAGTCAATGAAGGCGGAGGAGCTTTGGCACGTGGCATCCTCTAGCAACTGTGGGGGCCTTGGTGCCCAGGTTGGGCCAAGCCCTGTCCTGCCAGCCATGGGCCCCTATTCCTGGGTCTGTGAAAGGCCAGTTTTGATATGTAGATAGAACCAGTTCCTCCTCCTCCTCTTCCATAAGTGGATCCATATTTGCAAACCACTTCCTTCCATCTCCACTTGGAGCAGGCCTTTTGCAAAGCTAGTGGCCCTTACTTGCCTGTTGACCCCAAGACATTTTGCATTTAAACTGGTATTTAAGCCGGCCAGGAGACACGAGCGCCACAAAACCCTTGGTTTCAGTGCTTCTAGGGATGGAAATGAATGACTACTGTTCTGTGAATGAGGCATTGCTTATTGTAACCCAGGACACAACAGGGGACTTTTCGATCCATCAGGATGCAGCGCCATTCTCCATTTGGCTTGGAGAGGGTTTGGAGCATCCTTCTGCTGTTGTTGGCTACAATTCTGTGCTCCAAACAACAACAACATGATCTGATGAGAATATATAGTTCTTCAGTGTGAAAGGGCCGCTGCTAAGAGTACCTTGGGGAGAAAAAGCATCGCCTTTAGGCTTGGCTCTCCTCCCGCACGACGTCCGCATCTTCTTCTCCTGTTCTGGCTTGCCTTTTTCTTTCTTGGCTTTTTCCGGAGCAATCCATGCGCAAGTTTTGTGTCATGCTGAACTTTTCCACACTTTGGGGTTTCAACCGTGGGAGAAGGAAGGCAGCAAAGAGGACTGCCTGGGAAGAACAACCGTCATCACAACAATAGTAGCCATGTCACCATCATCATCATCACACCAGCTCTCCCTCTTCCTTCCCCAAAAACCAACCATCCCTGGATGATGCCTTTGGGAAGAAGCCCTCCAGTCCAGTCTCCCTTGATGCTGGGTCTCTTCAGGTTCATCTTACGTCAACCTGAAGGCAAACCCATCATAGAGGTTTGCCATTGGACTCAGTTGATCTACTCCGGGGAAGTGCTTTGAGCGTTGGACAACTACAACTCTGGAGGCCAGGGTTCGAATCCCGGGAAACCTTTGGTCAGGTCACACTCTCTCAGCCTCAGAGGAAGGCAATGGCCAGCTCCTTCTGAAGAGAGCCTTTGGAGAGCCATGAGTCCCAGCAGCAGCTGCCCATCCAGGAGTTGCCTGCCTGCCTGCCTCCCTTTCTCTCTCTGGGTGTCTTCTGCTGGGGCCCCAAAAGCAGCCCTGGAGAGGCCTGGAGGAGGAGAGGGAGAAGCCCCCTGGTTGCTGGAGGCAAGGCCAGGGTCTGGAGGAGGAGGAAGGGAGGAAAGGAGGGCAAGAGAGAAGGAGGGAAGGAGGAGGAGGAGGAGGAGGAGGAGGGGAAGAGCCGGGCGGCGTCTATAAAAGGGGGGCTCGTTCTCCCGGCCTCAGAGCCGGTCTCTTCTGGCGTGCCCCTCTTGGCAGGCTCCCTCAGCTCCCTTGCCTTCCTTCCCCGGAGAAGAGGAGGAGGAGGAGGGGGCCATGGCCGGCCGGAGGCTGCCTTCGCTGCTGCTGCTGCTGCTGCTGCCCCTGGGGCTGCTGCTGCTCTGGATCCCCGGCGGCGCCCAGTCGGCCAAGGGGGGCGGTGGCGGTGGGGGCGGTGGTCCTCCGTGGGCGCGGGCGGAGGAGGTGTCCTTGCTGGCGCACGGGCTGCTGCAGCTGGGCCACGGCCTGAAGGAGCACGTGGAGCGGAGCCGGGCCCAGCTGCGGGAGACGGCCCTCCGCCTGGCCGCCCACAACGCCTCCCTCGCCCGCCTCCAGCGGGAGCAGCACCAGCAGCGCCGCGCCCTGCGCCTCCTCGACCGGCGCCTCCTCCGCCTCCAAGAAGGAGATGGAGATGGAGAAGGAGGAGAGCCCCCGCAAGGAACCAGCCTCCTCCTCCGACGGCGCCCCGGGACACAGACCGACCCCGCAGCGGCAGCGGAGCAGGTAAAGGGAAGGAGGGTCAGAGGCACTCTGTACATGCCCAAGGGAACCCAGAGATGGAGCATTGGCAGCTGCAGAGGGTTGAGGGCTCGAAAGCACTCTGCACATGCTCAGGGGTGTCCTTGTCGGACCTTGGGAACCCAGAGGGAGGGTGTTCGCCGCTGGCTGGTCAGAGGCACTCCAGACATGTTCAAGAAGGGTGCCTTTGCTAGAGCTGGGAACCCAGAGAGTTTGCCGCTGGAGGCGGTTGTTGGGTGAAAGGCACTCTGCCCACACTCAGAGGTCCCCTTATCACAGCTTGGGAGGAGTGCCAGAACCATTATACTGGACTGTATTAGACTGGTGCAGATGGAGACGGCTGGAGGGCCAAAAGCACTCTGCATATGCTCGGGGGTGTCTTGGTTAGAAGTTTGGGAACCCAGAGGGGGCGTTTTGGCCACTGGAGGTAGTTGAAGGGTTGAAAGCCCTCTGTCCGTGCTCAGAGGAGGCGTCTTTGACAGCACTTGGGAACCTAGAGAGAGAGTGCTAGAACCATCCTGCTAGAGGTGGTGAGAGGGGTGCAGGTGGGGATGGCGAGAGGCACTCTGTACGTGGTCAGGGACACCCTCCTCAGAGCTTGGGAGCCCAGAGGGGGAGTGTTTGCAACTGGAGGTGGTTGGAGGGTCAAAAGCACTCTGCACATGCACAGGGGTGTCTTGGCTAGAGCTTGGGAACCCAGAGGGGGAGTGTTTGCCATTGGAGACGGTTGAAGGGTCGAAAGCCCTCTGTCTGTGCTCAGAGATGCCCTTGTCAGAGCTCTGCTCTGGACCCACAACAAACTCCAACTGCCAGAATTCCACAGCCTTGAGTCAGGGCAGTTAAAGCGGTATCAAACTGGGTCATTTCCCCAGTGTGGATGCAGCC
>NC_056528.1:25081626-25083449 GCF_019175285.1 Sceloporus undulatus
CGTACATGCTCAAGCCGCGGGGAGCACGTGGGGAGGAAGCGGCGGTGCGTCCCATTCAATTGAATGGGGTTGTGCGTCCATGGCGCCCCGCACACCGCCGCGCCGCCATGCACAAGCCCCATTGTTTCCAATGGGGCTTGAGCATAGGCGGAATTCGCCTTACGCGGCGGGATCCGGAATGGATCCCTTGCATAAGGCAAGGGCTGACTATATAATTATTCCGGTTGGCTTGCAAGAAATCTTTCAGTAAGGGTCAGTCTCTTTGTTGTTGTCAATTGTCTCTCTATCTTCCTGCTCAAGAGCTGTGAGCAAAGGTGGTGCTTTCTCCCCAACACACACACACACCATTTCATATATAAATATATACAGATATATTGTATTAATATTATTATTATAATTATTATTATTATTATAGAAAATGGTTTTAAAAATCCTATTGCAAAGAGATTGAAAGCGAGTGCGAGAGAGAGAGAGAGACTGAGAGAAAGAGAGAGAGAAATTGCAGCATGATTTTTATAATAAAGGACTACCTACCAGCCCATTTCGGAGTTCTTGAATTAATATTCCTCCATGTCTTTGCGGGAGATGAAATCTACTCTGAGAACTATTTGATCTGCACCTTATGCCTCAAAAATACCTCTGTACCCTTAAATATAGTTCGGACTTTCAAGTTCGGACTAAAACCCACAACGGATTCCTCACCCCACGGATGCCGGAGCTATGAGTTACCGCTGATTCTCAACATAAGATGGCAGAACAAGTGATAGTAAGATCCCATTGTAACAAGGACATACTATACCGTCCAATAGATGAAAACTGAATGTGATCAAGTTGGCAAAGGTTTTTAATGAGGAACAACAAAGTGAGGAAAGACTGCAGCAGTTTGCTTTTGCCTGAACTTACTGGGAAAGGCGAGACTCCATCATCCTCTCCATTTCCGCTGCTGAATTAATGGCTTTTATACTTTGAGCTCCATTTGCAGCAACTGAGGATAAAAGGGGAAAGTGGGAGGAGGAGAGAGAAACTGGGGCCTTTAAAAAGTGGCTGAAAAAGTGGGAAGACAGAGGAGTGATCGGGATTAACCCTCCTAGTTAGAACAGTATGGCTTTGCTCTGCCCCCAAAATTAAAATTCTGCTCTTCGAATGACATTTTTGCTTTCTGTCTCCAAATTTCTAGCGTTGCAATTGAGCCTTTTGAAATGAACTGAGCATTTAGAAATACAGTTTCGGCATGCCAAAAAAAGGTAGAGAAATTTGGAGATGCAGCCAACGGAAGAGCTTCTTGACTCAGGAGTTCCCAAACTTTGGTCTTCCAGCTTTAGTGGACTTCAGCTCCCAGAATTCCTGATCACTGGCCAAGCTTTTGCCTGGGGTTTCTGGGAGTTGAAGTCCAAAATACCTGGAGGACCAAAGTTTGGGAATCTTTGCTACTGATTAAACTGAATTAAGACCTCGGAGCTCAGAAAGCATACCTTTCTCTGTCTCCTCTCTGTAAATTCTCTTCTCTTTTTGAAGAAGGCAAAAGTTTAGGTAACTCCCTGATAGGGTTGCCATGTCCCCCTTTTACCCGGGACTTGCATGGTTTTTGGTCTTAGGGAATGTCCCCTCCCGGTTTTCAAGGTAAGTCCCGGGAGGCGGTCATCTGGAGCCCCTCTCCGTCCATCACTCGCTGGCCAGGCTCCTCTGAAGAAGGTGCAGCAGGAAAGGAGATGGACAGAGAGAGAGAGAGGGGCCAGCCTCCCTCCGCAGAACGCTTCCCCTTCGACTGCCCCGAGTTCTTCTTCATCCCCTTCTTCTTGCCGAAGGGAAGGGAAGGGGGCTGA
>NC_056528.1:25083549-25085126 GCF_019175285.1 Sceloporus undulatus
ACAGCCCAGAAACAGATGCCAAACCTTACAACAGCACACATAGCATGGATGCTAATACAATCAGCCCTCCATCTTCATGGATTATGCATCCACAGATTCAAGCTACCATGGTTTGAAAATACACACATGACATCCAAAAAGCACACCTTGATTTTGCCATTTTACATAAGAGATGGCATTTTGCTACATTGCTGCATATAATGGCACTTGAGTAACTACAGATTTTGGCATCCATGGACCGTCCTGGAACCAAATCCCAGCCGATACCAAGGCCCCGCTGTACAGGGACAAGATGCTGTACAAACCCAAATGCCAACGCTGACCTCACATCTACTCTGGGAGCAATATCACAGGGACTAATAGTATCACCTAGAACATTAGAGGTACATTGTTCTTCTCCAGTGTGGCATATGCCAGCAATGCCCTTCTACACTATACTAGTCAAACTGGACAGTCTTTGTACAAGAAGACAAATTGTCACAAATCCGACATTATAAATGGCTTTATCGAAAAACCAGTTGCAGAATAATTCAACTTTCCTGAACATACATTGGACAATGAAATTACAAAGGAAGACTAGAAGTTGAAACAGCTGAACTGAATTGCATTTGCAAATTCCAATCCATTAACAGAGGTATGAGCAAAGACAACGGCTTCATGGCATGCAAAATATATTAATACAAGAGTTCTCACTACTCTGACAAAAAGAATCTTCTCAGAGAAGGTTGATCTTAAGGAAACTGAACTGACTTTTAGCAAGCAAATGTATTGCTTTCACACATTAGTACTAACTGACCATGTAAAGATCTGAAAGACCTGTATTACCTTATTATGCCCTTTGAAAATTTAGGACAAGCATCATGATTTGCACATTTGACATCTTATTCCTTCTGTCCCCACTCCCACAACTATGTGACTATGCTTTATACCTGAGCATTTATCATCACTCTGTACTGCATCAACGACCACATGTGTCTCATTTATTTATTCAGTTTAGATGTCCCTTGATTTGATTCTGGCAAGCCCTCAGTCATGATAAGGGCAAGAATTGGGTCACGATCCAGATTCTAAACAAAGGGGAAACAGCCAGAAGGAAAACAAATTTCCTGCCTCAAAGGACTGGAAAGAAAACTACTTTTAGCGCACCTTTTCCCAAGGTGCTGACCTTTCCGGTCTCCAAAGATGGAGATGGGAGACGCCAGCCATTACTCACCAGCATCTGTGCATTGATGAACACATTCCTGTTGTAGACCTGGCGGTGGTGAGGATACCCTGCAGCCATGATCCAATATAGACAGTATAGCCCAGGCAAAAGGATGAGCATCATGTGCGAGACACCCAAGAGGTGAATTATTGTCGAAGGCCATGTATGGAAAGACAGATAGAATGAAGCTACAGCTCCTCCAATAGCGATCAGCCAGATGGAAACCAAGCTCGAAAGCACAACCAAGCCAGCCATGTCTTGGCCGAAGGGATGCCAAAGGCCAAGTGCCCAGGCCTTCTGGAACCTCATGACTTAGGCAGCCCACCTAATATGACCTCAGGGCTATGCAAATCTGCCTTTGTTGGCTCCATTC
>NC_056528.1:25085226-25137645 GCF_019175285.1 Sceloporus undulatus
TGATCTAGTGCAATGATCCCCAACCTCCAGATGTTTTGGACTTCAGCTCCCAGAAGCCACAGCTGGGATTCTGGGAACCAAAGCCTCAAACAACTGGAAGGTCAGAGTTTGGGAATCACTGATCTAGTGGCTATGAATCTGACTAACACAACCTGGGAACAGAAAAATGACTTTTCTGGAAGTGGCAAGGGACTATTTTTCTTTTTAAAAAAGGGGGGGGGGGCTATCTGGAATAGATGAACCCATCGTGGGGTTTTCTGGGGCTGAGAATGTGTGATTCACTCAAAGTGAGTTGCCATGGCTGAGTAGGGATTCAAATCCTGGTCTTCAGAGTCCTAGTCTGACACCCAAACCACTATTTTTCATATTGAAAAGCAGCACCCTGAAGCAAAGCTATCATGGCAAGATGTCTTCAGCGAGAGTTTGCCTTTGCCTTCTTCTGAGGCTGAGAGAATGTGGCCCAAAGCAAGACTGCATTAGATGGACTTCCAAGGGTCAGATTCAGTATCAGTCTGATAGCCTCAGTTGAGTCATCTTGGCTTGGTTTACTCTTGGACCCATTTATCGGTTCCTTGGCCATCCCAAGGCATTTGCAGAACTCTCCTCCAGCTCCACATTTCATATGCATTGATTCTCTGCCTATCAACATTCTTCACCGTCCAGCTTTTGCGACCAGACATAGAGATTGGAAGCACAGTGGCATGGCCAAAAAGTCAGGACTGATGGAGCATAACAGGCTTGGCATTGCTCTGTAGGGCAAATGCCAACGTGGCAATTGTTTTTCTCCAAGCAACACAATGTCGCTGTCCCTCCTGTGTTGTTTTCGCTTCATCGCTTGCATGAGGCCAAAGCTTGCAAAGAGGCCTGGTTTTGATTATTGCCTGGAAGAAACCGAGGTGACCATCCTCCCACTTCTCCATCTGCTTTCACTGAGGCCTCTCCGTTGATCCTACTGACTTCTGGCCATGCCACTGTGTTTCCAATTTCTATGTCTGGTTGCAAAAGCTGGACAGTGAAAAAGGTTGATAGGAAGAGAATCAATTCATATGAAAAGTGGTGCTGGAGGATTGTTCTGCAGATACTGTGGATGGCCCAAAAGACCAATAAATGGGTCCAATAAATGGATAAATCAAGGCTGAACTCTCTCTGGAAGCCAAGATGACTCAGCCAAGGCTATCGTTAACTATTAATGCATTAATTACTTAGCAACCACCCACTGCCTCTGCCCTGCTTTTACTAATTGTTTTTAACAATTGTTAATAATTTAATTGTATTTTATTGTGGGTGGGAAGGTTGGGAGGGTTTGGGATAAAATGGACAATGAGACATTTATGGATGTCTTATTGTAGCCGCTTCAATCTTTTAGGAGAAGCGAGATACAAATTATTATTATTATTATTATTATTATTATTATTATTATTATTTGGACATATGAGAAGACATTGCTGCTGTGTGCCTTCAAGTTGTTTCTGACTTATGGTGATCCGAAGGCCAACCTATCCTGGAGCTTTCTTGGCAAAATGTCTTCAGAGGAGGTTTGCCATGGCCATCCTCTGAGGCTGAGAGAGTGTGACTTGCCCAAACTATCCCACTGGGTTTAATGGCCGAGCTGGGAATTGAACCCTGGACTCCAGAGTCACAGTCCAATGCCCAAACCATGATGCCATGCTGGCTCTCAAACAGCAAGTAAAACCCACCAACTCTATGGTTCTGTGACATGGCTGCTGGGTTTTATTCTGCATTTTTGGGTATCTCCATTTCATCTACAGCTGGCTAGAAAAAAGAATTTGTGGTGCAAGAGGTTATCAGTAGGGCAGCAGCTGCAGCCTGGAAGAAAATATCAACATCTGGTGTTTTTTACTCTGCCTCCCTCTTGATTTAAAAGCCAGGAGAGACTTCATTCTTTTGGTTATGGGAAAGGGGATTTTTAAAACATTTAATTGCTCAGTGATTTGTTATCAAGAGTCCGAAACAGACATCATCGGCAGCTGCGAGGTGCAAAGTGCCCAAAGTGTTTGGCTCATTTTGCTTCTAGCTTTAATGAATATGCATCGGATTATAGAGTTGGAAGGCGACCCCAAGGGTCATCCAACCTCCTTCCAGGGCAGGAATATACCTCTGTGGCACTCTGGACAGATGGCCATCCAACCTCTGAAAGAGGAAAGTCCGCCGTATCTTAGTGGACGACCACTGCGGTGGCCGTCTCAGTTCCCTTCCAGCAGTGTCTTTTATGGACGCTACTCTCTCTACAGCATGCAAAAACATTTTCATTTGATTCCTTCTCAAAATGGTGGCAGGAACTGATGGTGTATCACTTCCTGTCACCATTTTGAGAAGAACTGGAAAAAAAACTGAAACCCCCCCCCCCCCCCATGACTAGAGTCTGAAATAGTGGACAAGGGATAGCACCGAGCCCTAAAAGAAATACATGCCTTCCAACACTCCATAGTCGGGAGGGACAGTCCTGATGAATTCTCTATCATCTGTACTGTAATCATCATCATCATCATCATCATCATCATCATCATCATCCTACTTTCCCAACTTCTTTTAAAATGTCTCTATTTCTCTCGCCGCCTCCCCCTTGATCCTCAGCTCACTTCGATTGCTGCAAACCGAGTTCAAAGTGCAAAAAGGAGTTAACTTGGTTAACTCAGCAGAAGGGAGAGATCCCCAAAATTTGATTTGCCTTCAGGTCTCAAAGCCAAGATAACCAAGGCTATTGTCCTTTGGACTTATGGGAAGACATTGTTGTGCGCCTTCAAGTTGGTGATCCGAAGGCCAACCTATCATGGGGTTTTCTCGACAAGCTTTTCAGAGGGGGTTTGCTCTTGCCATCCTCTGAGGCTGAGAAAGTGTGACCTGCCCAAGCTCACCCACTGGGTTGAACCCTGTTCTCCAGTCACAGTCCAATGCTCAAACCACTACACCATGATGGCTCCCCAAACCACCTTAAAATCCAGCCAGCCAGTCTGGAGGATGGAATTCAAGCATGGCTGCAAACTTTCTCTTAACCTGAACCCTGAAATCCTTCATATTCTGCATCATCCTTCAGTGTCCCCTTAAATAGTGGTGCAAAAGTCCCATCCCTTTGTGCAGCTGGCTGGATTTTAAGGTAGGTTTCTCGTGTCATATCAGGGGACAGCAAACCAAAACAAACAGGAGGCTTACAGAGAAAACTAACAAAACAGGGAGAGAACCACTAAGGTAAATTGTAAATCTTCAATATTAAATACTGTAATTATAATAAAGATACAACATTTTCTTGCAAAATGTATTTATATGTGGGCTATCAAGTACACTCTAAACACATAACCACAAAGCAAATGGCATCATTGCTTACCCAGATCATAAGACAACTTGAATTAGCAATAGCAGAATCCCTGGTGATGGATTAGACGTGACTTTATGTGATAATATACCATTCTATTTAATGAACTACAGGTGGCTAACTTCTACATTGAGTTTCTTAAAGGTATATTTAACCAAAATGCAATGTACTGTATCTCCCAATACGTAAACCACATCCTAGGCTGAGTATATCCAACAATACAGAACATGTGTCAATAGACTAAAAAGTGGTGACTATCATTAGTCACAATTACATAAAAATGAAGTTACAATTCCATGATACCGAATATACCTCTATTACAAATTGTAAACTGCCTCCGTAAATTATAACATATAGCAAAGAGCAGTATAATACCTGGATCTAAACAATTTCATAGGAAAGCTGACAAATCTAACCATTTAGGCCCTTAGGTATACTAGACGCTAAACTGTGAATCCAATATGATTCTCTTTGTAGTAGTTTGGTTTGTTTGGTACCACTGTAAAAAGGACCCAACTTTACTTGTTCAATTGCAAACATTTTTAAAGAATCTGGAGCATGATTAAATTGTAGACAGTGTGTGACTAGTGGGGTATCCAAACTCCTATTGCAAATAGTACTTCTACGTTCGGAGATCCTAGTTCTTAAATGTCTGGTGGTTTGTCCTACATAGGACATAAGACTACATAAATGACATCCTGAGAATTGCAATTAGTGAATGATTTCAGCTTATATCGTTCCCTTGATATAGGATGTGTAAATGATTTTATGTTTAATGATGATCCACAGCAACTACAATGTCCACATTTGTAGTGTCCCCTGATGTGAAATGGCTCCCGAGTATGTATCTGGAAGTCAGTGTGAACTAATGGCCTGATACAGACAGCCAAAATAAAGCTGCTTCGAGTCACTTTAGAGGTATGGTGTTTCAATGATACATGCGTCCTAAGAGTCCATAAGCCGCACCAAAGCCATGATCCAGTCCTAAGGACTGGGGTACAGCAACTTCCAGACTCTTAGGACACATGCATCATTGAAACACCATACCTCCAAAGTGACCCAAAGCAGCTTTATTTTGGCTGTCTGTATATGAGTCTTTTAAATTTCTAGTTCTACGTAGGGCTATAATGGGCACCTGTGAACAGCCAGGAATGTTTTGCACAATGTGCCAATGTTTGTGAATGATGCTTTTGATACGATGTGCAGCATGATTGAAAGTAAACGATCCTATAATCCTATTGTTAGTGGTTCTATTGGAAAGGAGAAATAATGGAGAATGGTCTTTAAGTGAAGCTCTATTCCTAGCATCCTGAATTACGTGACGGGGAAAAGCTCTATCATACAGGTCTGATTGGTATTGATCAGCTGCCATTTCGTAATGCATGTTATTGGAGGGATTCCTTTTTAATCTTAAAAATTGAGAGTAAGGCAAATAAGGTTAAAAAAGCTTCAACTTTGGAATTTGCCTTACTCTCAACAGCAGAACTATTGACTCCATCCTCATCATTGGGACTACTACTAGTTACCACTGCTGCTGTTTTAAAGACTTTGCTCTCATCACTGGGAATATCAATCACCAGTAAATAGCATTAATTTCTACAGCCGGCTTAGTGTTGTTAATGTATATAGGAATTGTTCATCGCTGTTGTTCTTTATTAATTGTGATATACATACAAATACACATTTTGCAAGAAAATGTTGTATCTTTATTATGATTACAGGATTTAGTATTGAAGATTTGCAATTTACCTTAGTGGTTCTCGCCCTGTTTTGTTAGTAATATCAGGGGACAGAACACAGCCATGATTTTCTGGCTATGCGCCCATTCCAGGATCTCGGCTGATGCTTTGCCTCCAAAAATGCATTCCTTCCTGATCTCTGCAAACCCATCGCTCTGCAAACCCCAAAAGAATCGGTTGGAAGGAGGGTTTGCAATGAGGAATCTTCTGCTTTCTGGGAAAAACATCCCTTCCCTGGACTTTGCGGCCCTGCTGCGTCTCCCAATCTTGGCTCCGTCAAAAAAAGAACAACAACCCAGAGACAAGCAGAACCAGGGGAGGGAACCAACACAAACAAACAGGAGACATCCCATTCTGGACAAGGTTGCAAGTTTAATCTCCAAACAAAAAAGCTGGTCTCAGCAGTTTCCCTCCCTTTAACTTCTTTCGGGGCCCCTACTTTGGAGTCATAATATAGGATCACAAAAGAGGACAGGAGCAAAATTTGCTGTTAGGGAATATGTATGGGGATAATATTCAAAAGCATTTTAAAATGCCCCCTCAAACCCTGTTTCTTAAGCATTAAGAAGCTCTGGCAAGAAGAATCCTGGACTGATGTGAACCATTGCACTTTGAGACTCTTGCGATGCAAAATTCGCAAGGGTTGTGTTGCGCTGAAAACAGTGCTAATCTATGCATTTCATAGGAGCCTATTTCCGCAAAGAGGATCCTGCTCTCTATATAAAACCACCATTTTGCAATTCTTTCTGGCATGCAAAATTAGTCTTGAACTAATGCAAACCGTCGTCAAAAGCAGCGTGGGATTTTTGGGGAGTGCATGGAAACCTACTGAGCGATCTTGGGCAAGTTACACTTTCTCAGCCTCAGAGGAAGGCAATGGCAAACCCCCTCCGAACAAAGCTTGCCAAGAACACCTTGGGATGGCGTAGGGTTGCCACAAGTTGGAAATTACTTGAAGGCACACGACAAAAACAGCAAAAGCATTGAAGCCTTGCAGGTCAGACTTACCACCTCTGTATGTCTTCCAGGTGTAATATTTGCCTCGGAAGGGGATGTGATCGAATTCTGCGCACTGGAGCTCTCGGAAGTCTTGAGATCCAGGAGGGCAATCCTAAGGCAGGGAAAAGATTTGGGGCAAGGATCAGGAGAAAACAGACCCTAACGTTATTGTTAATATTATTATTATTATTATTATTATTATTATTATTATTATTATTATTATTGTAGTAGTAGTATGGCTCCTGTATCCATGAAGGGTATATTTCAAGAGCCCCCATGGATTCCTGAAAACACAGATAACAGGGAACCCATTGTTTTCAATGGGACAAATGACTTCTGGCCAAGCATACTATAGAATCATATTGGAGGACCTAGAAATGCCTGGAGTGAACATTTCTCTTGGCATTTCTAGGTCCTCTGCCATAATTCAATGGTATGCTTGGGCTGGAAGTTGACCATAGAAATGCACTGGAGGACCCAGGAATGCCTAGAGAGGACATATTTTCCTTTGAGCTGTGGGTATGTGTCATAGCCAAAACCTGGAGTGGATTCATTGCCCCACTGACATGGAGTTGAGAGTTATCCCTGCCTTGGCAGTAGTTGCGGGAGGTTACAGGACATATTGTGCCAGTGTCTCCAACTTATCCAAGCTAAGATCCATCCCTTAAAGCAGGGAGTGGGCAAAGTGTGGCCTATGGGTTGTGTAGTATGCCACCTCCAGGGCCATTTTATGACCATCTCACCCTTTCACAGTCTCACACCCCTGGATTCATTTGCTACTCACGTCGGTGTTGCAGGATCGGTATCGTTTCCGTTCTCCCAAGCAGTATCTCCCTCCAATCGTTGGTCTTTGAGAGAGAAGCAAAGCAGGTTTTAAAAATGTGTTTTTTAGAGGAGGCATTTTATAGAACCTTTCCAATTCTGTCTATTGCTGGGTGATGTCCTTTCTATTGTATGGCAACCCCATGGATTTCCATGGCTGAACACAAATTTGAACTCAGAGTTGTGTGTTCATGTCACATTGCTCCAGGCCAGCAACAGTGTTCCAGAGGCTACGCCGAGTGCTGGAAGAATCTGGCTTACCGTGGGCTGTCGCAATGGCGGATGGATGAGGAGACGCCCCCTCCACATGTCCGGCTGCATTCTCCCCACGATGACCATGTGCCCCAGGCTCCATCCACACCTTCTGGCCGCGTGCCAAAAGGGACACACTCCCGCTTATAACACCACTGTAAGGCGGAGGATAAGGAGAAAAGTTGGTGGTTGCAATGCGACTTCCAGTTGACTCTGAGTTATGGCGACCCTACCCCTAGATCTCTTGTTGGATCTCTTTGTATTTTTACGACCTGATACAAAGTGGACCCTTACCCCCTTTTCGATGGTGTTGGTTTGACAAATGGTCCCCTCTGCTGCTGGGATGCTGTTGGTGACGCATCGGTTGCTTTTGCTGAGACACCACAACTCATTGCAAACTTCCTGGAGGGGCAAAAGAGGCAATGGAAGCGGGTGGCCAAGGGGAGGAAGACGGTGAGAACTGGGTTGCAAATCACCTGCACAGGTGGCACCCGGTTACACTATTTCATCTCTTTTAAAAATCACAATCACAACAATTCAAAGCAATGTGGGAACTCCCTGGCCACAAGCCACATGTACCCCAGGAGAAGTTTTGTATCCCAAGTTCTCCCAAAAGACTCTAGACTCTCCTCCAATTATTAAAAAAAAAGAATTTGGGGAGGGCAATTTCCATTTCCCAAACTAGCAGTTGCTGAGAAATGTAACTCTCAGCTTCTTTGGTACATGGATGTAAGAGTGAACCCTTGCAAAATTTCCCCCCCATTGTTGAATGGATGTTTGAGAACTTTTGCACATTTTTGATCATTTTTCACAATTCAGGACTTGGTGAAAAATTCATTTCTTAAATAGAGCTCCTGTCTTTTGGCACGTAGCATGTTGCATGGAAAACAGTATGGCCCCATCCCCACTGGCCTATAACGCGGATCAGGACGCAAATCATGGGTGCATCATTTCCATTTGAGCGCACATTCGACCCACATTGCTCCGATATCATTCCCATTGGAATTCGAATCTGAATTGAATTATCCTGAAAAACCCAAATATATTTTGATCCAAATACTCTCCCGTTTTTATCTTTCTCTTGATCATCCCCTTTGTCTTAATTTCCCTCTTCCCCCCTTTCCTTCTCTATTTTTGCTCTCTTTTGTCTTCATCTGCTCCTTTCCTTTCATCTTTGCCTTTCTATGCTTCATCATCTTCATCTTCCTCTGCTCCTCCTTTGCTGGAAATTTATTTCTGGGGCAGAAAATCCTGTTTTCCGTGCAAAACCACCCCATGAGAATTTGGGCTGGAATAAGTCCCGAACTGCAAAAAAGTCTTCCAAAACAACCCTGGTTTTGGACACATTTCTCACAAAGGGGACTAAAATGACTGTGAAATGGCTCACAACGTCTTTGGTGAAGAAACCTAGTAAAGAATTAGTGAAGAAATATCCAATTCACCGTTGGATATTATTTACTGTTGTCACTGTTAATTGGGTATTTTAAGTGTTATGTTGGAGGGAGGGATAATGGGTTTTATTGGGTACTTTATTGTATTCTGTATTGTATTTTATTCATATTGGAAGCCGCCTCGATCCAGCTGGAGAGGCGGGATATAAATAAATAATAATTATTATTAATTATCATTATTATTATTACTATTAAGAATGACATGCCTAGGATGATGGCTCCCATGTCCCAGTGAAACTGGTAAAACCAATCCAGGTTTTAACTCGCATTCAAGGAGCTCTCCAAAGTCCTGAACACTCTTCTTAAACAGGTTGACACTTTGGAGAGCTCTGTAAAAACCAGCCAAAACCTGGACTGGATCGACAGCCCCACTGACATGGCAATCCCCGGGCTGCCATTGCCAAAACCCACAGTGACCTGCAATGGGGATAGTGGAGTGCCTGCAATAGTAGAAGGATGGTGTCTATGGGCCAATGTCTTTCCTTGCTTGGAAGCCCATTCCCTCCGCTCCCTTGGGAATCAAGAGTAAAAGCAGGAAGTCTTCTCTACCCCATATTTACACTGGCGAGATTTGACTCCGTACTGAAAGTGGCACTGTTCGTCCGCATCGTAGGCTTGCCCTGGTGCCACCGTCGGGTAGATAAAGTCTTGCTTGGGTGGTGCATTGTTCAAGCAGAGTCCCATTCCAGAGCTAGAGGCAAGAGACATGGAAGGTCAGGGGTTTAGAGTAAATCTTAGCTATGTTTTTCTGGTTGCAAATCCAATCTGGGTTTTAGTCTGAATTTAAAGGCATGCTATCTCTCAGACACCCCACACTTTATCTCCTCCAAGTAGGTTCAGAACTCCAGATGGTTCCTTGAAAGTTCAGCCTACACTCTGGAAGGGATTCACTGCACCAAAAACCAGACATGAACTGTAATGCAGAGTCAATTATAAGGCCAAGGAGAAGCAGTGTGCACAAAGGGTTAGAGAGCTAGAGAGCTAGGATGCTCATTGTGTTCATTTGGGCAAAAAGAAGGAAGAAAGGGGCTCCTTACTCCAGGAAGCTGGTTATGTAATCCCTGCTGCACGTTGACCACACAAACGGGTTGGTCTTCATGGTGATGTGGGCGGCCATGAGTTTAGCTGTCTCTTGTCCCCGGGACCCACAGCTGTTTCCAACACCGTCATGGTTCATCCCAAACCTGAAAGGTGAACATACCAAGCTAAGTTCTTTGGAGGAAAGACAAGAAGGAAGGAATGAAGAATGAGGAAGGATGAGAGGAAGTACATAAAGAAGAAAGAAAGAAAGGAGGAGAGAGGAATGAGAGAGTATGGAAGGAAGTACAGAAGTACAGAGGGGAGGAAGGTAAGTAAGGGAGGCAGGGCTGAAGAAAGGAAGGCGGAAGGAAGAGAGAGGAATGAGGAAGGAATGAGGAAGGATGGAAGGAAGTACAGTAGGAAGGAAGGAGAGGGAGGGAGGGAGGGAGGGAGGTGGGAGGAATAAGGCAGAATGGAAGGGAGTACATAAAGAAGCAAGGATGAAAGAAAGGAAGGTGGAAGGGATGAGAAAGGGATGAAAGGAGGACATAAAGAAGGAAGAAGGAGGGAAGAATGAGGGAGGAATATGGGAGAAAAGAAGGAAGGAAGGAAGGAAGGAAGGGGAAGGAGGACCTAAAAAGGTAGGAAGGTGGGAGAAATGATGGATGAATGAGAAAGGAATGAGAGAGGGAGGGAGGACATAAAGACGTAATAAAGAAAGGAAACAAGTCAGGTGGGAAGAATGAGGGGGGAAGGAAGGTGAGAGGAATGAGGGATGAATGAGGGAGAGGAAGGAGGAAGGGAGGAATTCAAGATGTACCCTGTGTGACCTTCCATGCACCCTCTTCTCTCCCCAATCGGTGCAAACTCACGTGTGACCGATCTCATGGGCAATGGTGAAAGCCGTGGCCAAGCCCAGGTCTTCGTTGATGCTGCAGCTTCTTTCACGTTCACACATCCCACCCACCGGCGCCAATCCTGCGAGGGAGAAAAGTTCTTAAAAATCTGCTGCATGGAGCCATGTGCTCATCTCCCAGGTACCACCTTTGACACTTGGAAGGAGAATAAAATGTCCACCAACAGAGACAGTGTGGCATATTAAACTACCAGTTCATTCATTTATTTAATTTTCAGCTTCCTTGGTGGATTTTGTTGTCTCAGCACAGAAAACACACTTTTTAACCTGGGAACAAAGAATTACGAATATTGGTTGTATCTATTGTGGAGGTTGGTAATCGGCCAGTCAGAGTCTTAAAAAATGGATATATCACTGTATCCAGTTTTTCCCCCATTGGCAAACTGGTTTGGGGAGTCATCCCATGTCCCCAAAACCTCAACTAACAACAATGGGATTTGTGTTGATAAGGACACAGATGCAGGATTCGTACTTACCAAGAGTCCCACAAGGTTTATTCTTGTAGATGCAAATGTCGTACCTAAAAGAAAAGGAAGGGATAGATAAAGTAAAAGATTTCACCACAACTATGGAATAACAGGCAGTTTCTGTTGGATTCATGCCTGACAAAAATAAGAGAGGATAGGAATGGGTTGGAGGAAGACTGAGAGAGAAGGTAGGAAAGAAAGAGAGGAAGGAAAAAGGAAGGAAGGAAGGAAGGAAGGGGAAAGAGAGAGATTGAAATAGAGTGGGGGGAAAGAAAGATGGAAAGAAAGAAGGACAAAGGGATAGAAAAAGAAAGGGAAGGGTGATGATTTGGGATTTGGGAGGGATACTCCTGCTTAATCCTATGCTGTACCACTTTTACATCTGCTTTTAAAAATGTTGTGATTTCTCTCTCCTCCTCCTGCTTTCCCTCTTTGTCCTCAGCTTACTTCACTCCCTGCAAACTGAGTTCCAAATGCAAAAATCTTTTGCAATCTGCTAACTTAGGCAGGAGGGAAAGAGAAGAGAGGAGGCAAAAATCTCATACTTCCCAGTTGGCTTGGGTAAAAGCAAACCGCTGCAGCCTCTCCTACCCTGCTCTTCCTCACCTTTGCCATTTTGACCATCCTCTGATGTTTCTTGTCAGTATGATGCCCCTAAGAGGCAAGGCATGACCCTGGGGCTCATAAATCCAAACCTTCCCCATGACCAATGTAGTGTCCTTAGGTGTTCACGTCCCCAGTTCCACAAGCCATAACCATCCATCAGCTTGATGGATCTCCTCTGTTTCATCACCCAAGATGACAAGGAGAAGGTAGCTTTGGGCGCCCCCATGCCCACCTCACCTTGCCCTCATTGCTCTGCTTTACCTGGTGATCAACACGGCCGTGTCGTGGTTGGCAATGCCGTTGTCCGGAATGGCGTTCCCGTGGCCGTTGCGGTTCACGATTGACTTCTGCCACTTGCAAAAGCTGTCCAGTGACTTCCCAGCGTGGTGGTTGATCTCCAGAGTGGGCTGGAGAAGACAAAGGGACCGTACTGTCAGGACGTTCCTCCTAATGTTGAAATGAAATCTGTTTTCCTGGAGTTTGGAACCATAGGACCGGAGTAATGGATTCAAACTAGAGGGAAAGAGATTCCACCTCAACTTTAGGAAGAACCTAATAAAGGTAAGAGCTGTTCGATCCTTGGAGTCCCTTCCAACTCTAGATTTCTATGATTCTAATGGAAGGTAAGAGTCGTTTGACTGCAGAGGATGCTGCCTCGGAGGATGGTGGAGTCTACTTCTTTGGAGGCTTTCAGGCAGAGGATGGATGGCCATCTGTCTGAAGTGCTGTGATTGTGTCTTTCTGCATGGCAGGGGGTTCAGCTTGATGGACCTTAGAGGCCCCTTCCAACTCTATGGCCTCATTCCCACTACCTTTTAAACTGGATCATGATTCATTTTGAACCGTTTCAAACGACCCTGGTTCTGACTTAATCCAAATCACTGAAGCAATTCTGAGAGTGGGGCCATGCTCCAGGCCCATTTAATCCGCATCTTTTTCATGCAGATTTTTTCCGCTTCTTTTTCAATAAATTGATTTTGCACAAGTGTGAACCACAAGCGGATTGGAATCGATTCAAATTTGGCTGGAACCTAATCATTTTGAATTGATTCATTCATGAATGGGAATCACAAATGGGTTATTTTGATGTCAGAAAATGCGATCGGGGCAAGTGTAGTGTAAACCACGATCTGATGTCGAAACGATCCACCGATTTGGATTGCACACTAATTTATCTGTAAGTGAGAACGAGGCCTTCGATCCCACTGTTTGAAGACATATACAAATATTCAGCGCTGTCTGCCCAAATCTGAATGTTTTGGCCTGGAAAACCCAGAGCCTGGGATGATCCTGAACTGACAGCCCTACTATTTTACAGCCGTAACAAACCAATGTTGTGTAGGTACTTTGTAAATTTCTATGCACAACGTGAGATGAGCTAAGCCATGCATTACTTGCTTGGTACTCTGCCCCCGTAACACCGTATTTTCGGGGTCCTTTCCTCACCTGATCGTCGGTCAGCAAAATGAGGCGAGTGACGAGGATGTTGACAATATTTCCCAGACTTGAGTCTTGGAAAAGTTTAGCAACCTGACCTCCAGGAAACAAAGAAAGACCAGTGTTAAAAAATCATGATGAAGATAGCCTTTAAGAATGTGTGTGTGTGTGTGTGTGTGTGTGTGTGTGTGTGTGTTGGAAACAATTTGAAGGCACACAACAACAACAACAACAACAACAACAACAACAACATAGTTTTTATGGGGTTTTTTGGGCTATGTGGCCATGTTCTAGAAGAGTTTATTCCTTGCATTTCACCAGCATCTGTGGCTGGCATCTTCTCTGAATGATGCTGGTAAAATGTCAGGAATAAACTCTTCAAGAACATGGCCGCATAACCCAACCCCCCCCCCCCCAAAAAAAAAGTATGGCCCCCAGCCATAAAAGCATGACTTCACAACAACAACAACCTTTGTAAAGTTAGGCAATGTAGATTGTGAGGATCTAGCCAACAACAATAATAATGATATGGACAAGGTGTCTGGACGTAGCTATGGAGGTCTACCTCAGAGGAATGTCCAGAGGAGGGAGTTGGGATGTTTGCTCCTACATCTTGCTTGCAACATCTTGCTTATAACACTTACAATATTCATGATGGCCAGGATGTACTGCTCGATGTCTCTCCGGCCGTGGTAGCCCACCATCATCTTGTCGGCCACCACCAGGGTCTCCACGTATCGCTCTGTGCTGACTGACCGCTTCAATGGCAGCTGGCCCCGTTGGCTGAAGTTGCCCAGCGTCTTCACAGGGGAGGGCTTCAGTGTCCGCAGCCACCATGGCCGACCTTTCCATGGTTTCTCATCTGGGAGGAAACATCTATGAGGAGTGGCATATTCTTCTTTCTCCCATAGGGAGACCTAGCACTAAAAAGATCCCACAGGAAGATCTAGGACTCAAAAGATACCACATGGACACCTAGCATGGACAAGGTCCCATAACGGAGACCTAGGTCTAATCTGCACTGCAGAAATAATGCAATTTGACACTTCCATGGCTCAGTGCTATGGGAACCTGGGATTGGTAGTTTTGTGATGCACCAGAGCTCCCTGTCAGAGCAGGATAAATGTCTCACCAAACTACAAATCCCATAATTCCATAACACTGAGCCATAGCAGTTAAAGTGGTGTTAAACCACATTAATTCTGCAGTGCGGATACAGCCTAACAAGTTCAGAAGTTGGTGGGCTATCCTTTGTTGGAGGTTGTGAAACAGAGTTTGGATGACTACTTATCTGAGATGGTTTAGTTGTGCATTTTCTGCCCCAACAAGGGGTTGGATTAGATGGTCTTTGGGGTACCTTCTAACTAATTAATGCCAATTAATCATTTGCTGATTCATAATAAGGCAACCCTGACAAGCTGCATCAGATGTCTGAGTGTGTTTGTAAGCTGCTGGGATGAAAGATGGGAAGCTTTAGAGCTGTCGTCTTTTTAATCGGACCTTGCTCCTGCATCATTAACATATATGAATATGTTAATATCTGAAAACTAGAAAACTGAAAACTAGCGGAAAACACCAGTAATCCTAGGTAGGTCAAAGCTATACAGATTCATTGCCACAAGGGGGCAGAATAAAGCTATGGAATTCATTGAGGCTGTTCACCCTTCTGCTTTTGCCATCTCTATGGTCTTGGAGGACTGAACAGCCCAAACCAAAGGCTAAATGCCATTGATCTGCGCATTATGCTGCCTCCCGATCTGTGTTCTAATTTTTGCATGATCTATTCTTTTTGATACTTTGCTAGTCATAGAAAGAGGGAGAGAGAAAGAGAAGGCATTGGTGCATGCATCCTTGGATGGGTCAAGAATCAGCTCAAGCATTTTTCATGAGGACTAGACACTTCGTTTAAAAAGAACAGGGGGAGGGAGACAAGAACTCAATGCTAGTGTATGATGCATGGGAGATTTTCACACGGCACGGGATTGCTCCCCCGTTCTTATCCCTTCCTTAACCCGTCCATGACTGCGATGGTGCAAAAGGCTCTCAAACAGTAGCATCAACCCCGCCATTAACCTGTCATTAAAGCAGCATTGCATTCGTGCAAACCTCCATTAATGCAAAATGCCAGCCAATGTCACTTAATGACAGGTTAATGGTGGGATAATAATGGGATGTTCGAGACTTCATCTGAAAGCTTGTCACACGATCGCCGTCATTTGCGCTTAATGGACAGGATAAACATGAATCCCATCTGAAAGTCCTTCCCACGATTGTGCAGGAAGGACGGGAACATGATGGGACAGAGACAGGACGTCCCTTGTCTGATAATCTCCATGGTTAGATTCTCTTAAAGAGTTGGTTGTACATATTTCTTAATACTGTCTTTATACAGTCACCCTAAGTCAGAGTTGGCTTGAAGGCAGACAAACCACAACACATACCTAACACGCCACAAGCGGCATCCATGTGCGGGTGCTGGAGAGACGAGCGCTTGTACACCACATGCGGGGTCCCTTCGCTTTCATGTTCGCCACTGAGGTTGGTACTCGGGTTCAACGGTTCAATGAAATACTCCTCATCATCTGCTATGATCACACCATGCTGGGGCCAAAAAGAGAGGTCAGTTGCATTTGTTGTTGTGGTGGTGTGCTTTCAAGGACTTATGGTGACCCTAACACCATACCCCACATCATGGGTTTTTTGTATCGAGATTTGTTCAGAGTGGGTTTGCCATTGCCATCCTCTGAGGCTGAGAGAGTGTAACTTGCCCAAAGTCACCCAGTGGGTTTCATAGCCAAAGCAGGAATCGAACCCTGGTCTCTGATTCATAGTCCAATGCTAAACCACTACCATACATGCCTACTCATATTTAAGAAGGCATTGGCATGGGGGTGCCCATTTAATTACCCTATTGTATAAAAAGGGACTTGAGCATCCATGGATTTTGTATCCAATAAGATTTGAGCATCCACAAATTTCGTAATGATCCCAGCAGATGCCAGTCGAGGACAAAAGGAGGAAAGTGGGAGGAGGAGAAAGAAACCGGGACATTTTAAGATCCGCTGAGAAAGTGGGACGGCAGAGGATCAACCAGGAACCTCTCTGAAGGTTGGAAGGTTTGCAGTTAAAGAGTAAAGGAGCCCACTTACCAGTCCATTGCAGTTACTGATGGCAACTTTGGAGTTCAAGTATTCATCTTGCAAGTGACCGGCGTAGTGGCAATCCTCGTGGAACTCGTGCTGCTGGTCGACGCCGTCACGTTTCCAGTACTCGACTCGGAAACGCTCCGCCAGCAGATTTGTGTGTAGCGTCAAGTTGAGGAGGAACTGAGTTTGATGGGCAGAGACCTTGTAGAAGACCTGCTGTTCCGGCGCTTCGAAAGACGGGTGTCCCGCGCTTCGCCGAGACCTCCGTTTCCGCTGGCTTTTCATGTCAAAGCTGAGAAATTCCCCATTTTTGTCCACTTGGATGGGGAAGGCAATTTCATAGTGGTCCAAGCTGGAGAGGAACTCCTCTGTGGGGTTAAAAGGAAAAAAAAGGGGGGGATATATACTCACAACAGTGACTCAGGGCATGTGCAGAGTGACTTTGTGGTCCTTTACTTAATTTCAGTTGCAACCAGGGCATTTTAAAAGAAATTTACTTGTTTCATTGTTATGCCACCTTTCTTCCCAAAGGGACCCAAGGTGGCTTGGAATGTAAAAACACATTAAAAACATTCTGAAAAACATTCAGGCATGCAAGGCATCCAAAAGCCAGGACTTGGAGGACCATTTAGGCATGCAAGGCATCCAAGAACCAGGACTTGGATGTCTATTTGGGCATGCAAAGCACCCAAGAACCAGGACTTGGAGGACCACTTGGGCATGGAAAGCATCCAAAATCCAAGACTTGGAGGTCCATTTGGGCATACAACTCTTTGCGTTAGAATGCCACGGTTGTTCTTGCCGTGTCAGGAAAGGTCTTGCCAACTCACTGTACCTTGCGACTGGAAGGTATACCCAGGAAGATTGCCCACCGACACGGCAGAGAGGAACGTCCAGGCCAAAAGACGCCAGGCTGTTGCCATGGTCGATGGCGCTCTTTTTCGCTGGGTGGGTGGCGAACTTGGACCAGGCGGACAGGATCTGCCCCAACATTGCTTTCCTGAAGGCACTGCTTACGCTCAGAGACAAGTTCCCGGTTCCTTCTTGGCCATCCTCAGCTGCTGGGCACTTTCTGGAAAAGCGTGCAAAGGATACGGATGCAGCGGCAGCTTGGCACAGACCCACGTCCCTCAGCATATGCTAGTAGTGATGCGTGGCATTGCTCTGGTGGAAAGAAGAAGAAGATGGGAAGAGTTAAAGGGGGGAAACTTAAAACATTCTATGGGGGCATTCACACACATGTTTTTGGAGATGTGGACTGTCGTGCTGGTGTGTATCAGGTTGGTTCTTCTCATTATGTTTTGGGTTTGCGAATCTCTTCCGAGTCATTTTGTGCTATTCAGACATGCCATCATTTCGGGTTAAAACAGAGCCCCCCCCTTCTTTTAATGATAAAGCGTGATCCAAATAAATTGGGAAGTGTGTTCACTCTGCCGACTATGCAGATTGATGCGGATCTTTCAGGAAAACTCGGTATCAAATATCCTGGGTTAAGTCTTGTTGTTTTAGAAGCCCCCCTCCCCAATTGCATTGAGTGCATTTGGGATGTGTGTGAACATCAAGGATTCAACCTGGATTCATCCCGGATTATTTTCATAGTGTGAATGGGGCCTAGGAAAACCTTCCTGACGATGCAAACTTATTTGGCAGCAGGATAGACTTGTCTCAGAAAGTGTTAAACTCCACCACTTTCCTTTAAATCAGGTGCTTTAACATCTGGAATACTAGAGCTTTGGATTTTCTGCTTTTGACAGGTTTGGGGTGGACTGGATGCCCTTCTAAGTCAGTGATGCATTTGCTCACTGTTTCTTGAGCGATTAAACAAACCAGTTCTCAGCATGTGCCTTCAAGTTGTTTCTGGCTTATGGTGACCCTAAGGTGACTCTTTTCTGGGGCTGAGAGAGTGTGACTCACCCATGGTCATCCACTGGGTTTCCATGGCTGAGCGGGGAACCATACCCTGGTCTCCAGAGTCCAACATTCAAACCATTACACTGCATTGCAGAACCAGTGTTTAGCCACATTGCCTTCAGAACCGACAGATCCCAGAATCCCCCTCCATCACACTGGTGGCAGGATTTGGGGACTTGTAGTCCCAAGTGATAACTTTCCCAAACTTTGTACGGGACGTGAAGGAGGCAAATAGTTTCTGTGTCATTCTTACTGTCCACAAAATGTCTCCCACTCAAGCCCTATCCAGGCCTGACCCTGCTTAGCTTCCAAGGCCTGGTGCCTTTGAGGGGTATTTAGGTCCTCTCGCCTTCCTTCCGCCTCATTATTTACCCTCCCAAATTCCTTGAGATATTAACAAACGCATCTCCTGGCATTTAATCCCGAGAAACACGGTCTCAGTTGATTAAATAATATGTTCCAAGAGATTAATTAAAATGGGCTTCAGGGGTATTTTTTTGGATGGAGGAAAAGGCTTTTAAGGATCTAATCAGGAGAAGCATATGACTCAGGACTCTGTGCCAGACACCCAGCAGGCTTTCTTGCAAGGAAAATAAAAAAAGAATAATTATCACCACCATTTGCTGCCTCTTTAAAAAAAAATCCAGGAGGAATGCTTTGGGGGAAAGCTAAACGATGGGGCATACCTAAAACAAAACAAAACAAATGCCTATCTTCAACTGGACAAAGGGACACATGTGGCCAAGCAACATCAGAGTATAGTCAAAATGGGAAATGTTATCCGTGGCGAAGAATGAATAAAATGTTATTCACACAGGCTAGGAGAGGATGCAGCGGTTTGCTTTTGCTTGAGATGACTGGGAAGCGAGAGAGTTCATCCTCTCCTCTTTTCCCCAAACTCCACTTGCATTTTGAACTCAATTTGCAGCCATGGGAATAAGCTGAGGACGAAGGGAGAAAATAGAAGGAGGAGAGAGAAACCTGGATATTTTAAAAGCAGAAGAAAAAGTAGGATGGTGGAGGATTAATCGGGGCCATCCCTGCAAAACTGAGATTGTTGGAGAGTATGCTATTGAAATATGCTGAGGACGAAGGGGGAAAGTGGAAACCGGGACATTTTAAAAGCAGCAGAAAAAGTGAGATGGCTGAGGCTTAACTGGGACTTTTCCTGCCCATCTGGGATTGTTGGAGAGTATGCTGTTGAAATATTCTGAGGACAAGATGGAGGAGAAAACCGGGACATTTTAAAAGGAGCAAAACAAGTGGGATAGCTGAGGATTATTTGGGACCGTCTCTATTAAATTTGGGGCAATTGAGAGGCATGTGGTTGGAAGTATGTTGAAGGAAAAGGGGGAAAGTGGAGGAGGAGAGAGAAACCAGGACATCTTAAAAGCCGTTGAAAAAGTGGGACAGCAGAGGATTAATCGGGATTGTCCCTATTAAATTTGGGTACGAAACTGAAGCAAGCTGAAGACAAAGGGGGGAAGAGGAGAGAGGAACTGGAACATTTTAAAAGCATCAGAACAAGTAGGACAGCAGAGGATTAACTGGGACTGTCCCAGCCAAACTGGGACTGTTGGAGAGTATGCTGTTGAAATATTCAAAGGACAAGATGGAGGAGGAGAGAGAAACTGGGACATTTTAAAAAGGAGCAGAACAAGTGGGATGGCTGAGGATTAATTGGGATTGCCTCTGTTAAATTTGCAACAGTTAGGAGGCATGTGGTTGGAATACAGTGCGCCTGCGCCATACGCGAGTGCACCATACGCGGCTTTCAGCTTATGTTGAAATTTGTGCACCTGAAGAGTGAACAAGGGAATAAGGGAAGTGCACCATGTGCACGAGCCCCATTGTTTTCAATGGGACTCCAGCATACGTGGAATTTGCCTTATGCTGGAGAGGGTCCGGAACAGATCCCCCACGTAAGGGAAGTGCGCACTGTATGTTGAAAGCAAAGAGGGAAAGTAGAGGAGGAGAGAGAAACCAGGATATTTTAAAAGCAGCTGAAAAAATGGGACAGCAGAGGATTAATCGGGACTGTCCCTATTAAATTTGGGTACGGAGTTGAAGCAAGCTGAAGACAAAGGGGGAAAGAAGAGAGAAGAACCAGGACATTTTAAATGCAACCGGGACATTTGCAAAAACAAGCGGGACGGCAGGCTTTCGGTTGCCAAACTGGGACAGTTGGAGGGTATGAAAATAAATGAAAAAATAAAGTGGCGGCGGTGGTGGTGTTTGAGACAGAAAGAATGAAGTTGGAGGAGAAAGAGAGACATATCATTCCACAATGCCTGTCTGTCTGCAATGCCCAGCAGGTATAATTAAACTTCTGCCAGAAAGCGGGAAGGAAAAATAAAGGAGGAGGAAGGGGGGAGAAAAAGAAAAGAAAAGAAGAGAGAAAAAGGAACTTTTCCAGAGTTGTCCCAGAAGGATGTTTCGCAAGGTGGCCGGAGAACGGAGAGCTGAAACACGGGGCCTTGACAGCTCTGTATACGTGTGACATTTTCGAAATGCTCCCTGAACATATTTGGCTCTCCTCTCCAAATATCTTCCCCACCCAGAAAACCACCGAGTCCTTCCCCGCATCCTATCAAAGCTCTGGCACTTCCGCGAAACCCCTTTCCAAAAAATTACAAAATTCAAGACGAAAAATCCCCCACTGACTTCCTGAACCCGAAAAATCCCCTCATCCTGCCCTTGTGCCCGAATGGAGCAAATCTCTCCTCTCTGTCAAGTTTGTGCTTTTGCAGAGTCAGAGAATCTGCCATATATATATATATATATATATGTATTGGACAGTGGGTGAGAAGAGAAGGAGAAGTGGAAAGAAGAGAAGAGAAATGATTTTTTTTGCTTACCCTTTTGGTAAAAAAGGATTATTATTTTTTTGGTCTTCCTCGTCTTTCCCCGGCGGCCAATAAAAACAAAATTCCCCAAAAAGTAAAATAAAAAATTCGTTTTCCTGTTGTCAGAAAAGTTCTCCAGGCGTAAGGGCAAGAATTTTCTCCAAGTAACAGCTGGAGAGAGAGAGAGAGAGAGAGAAGGAAGGAGGGAGAGAGGGAAGGAAGGAAGGAGGGAAGGAGAAAGAGAGGGAGGGAGAAATGTAGAAAAGAAAGGACAACCCTCCTCTCCGGAGATGTGGACGGTTAATGGAGCTTTGCTTCGAGGCCTTTTTCTTCCAAAAGCAGAAAGGGACACCCTGAAAGAGAGAGAGATGGAGAGAGGAAGGGTGTTTAATATATATATGTATATATATATATATATAAATATATAAGGATTGTGACAGGCTAACGAAAAAGAAAACCCAACAAATGAAAGTAACTCTTTTTCTTGTTCTCCGGGGAACGCCACGCTAAGGCAAATCTGGGCTTCTGTTGCGGCATCCAGTTCCCATTTGGTTTTGCTTAACCTCAGCGGAAAAAAAAGGGGAAAAGGATTGAAGCTTCTTCGGGGAGGAAATAAAAACTCTGCAACTCTGAGAAGGATCCCCCCTTCTTCCCAGCCAGCTTGGCCACAGGGGATTCTGGGGGTTGTAGTCCCCTTCCTTCCTCCCAAAATAACTTCTCTAAAGTTCTTCTTCCCCGGGGTGAAGGCCCAAGAGAGAAGGACTGGATTGCAAGAGAGTTTGCAGAGAATTGCAACCAAATGTTCCCGAAATACATCTGCAACGAAGGTCCCTGAGCTTGCAGAATTCGGGATCGTGCCACGTTTATCCAAAATATTTGTTTTTTGAAACAGCTGAGAGTCTTAAAGCAACGGGGGAGCAACTGCATACCTCCATTGTGTTGTATGTGCCTTTAGGTTCAGGTTCACAGTGACTTATGGAAGCTTTCTAGGGTTTTCTTGGCAAGGCGGTGTCCTGGTTTGAGTGTTGGGCGACCCATTTGTCAATAGGGTTATTGAGATGGTGAAAATAATCCCAGTAGAATCTGGGTTCAATCTTTGGGTGCATTTGCATTCAGTCCCAAGGAGATGCGGATCGCCATGCTGATGGATAGCGGGATCATTGTTCCCGTTACGTTTCAGGTTCACAAATCTCTCCGAGTCATTTTAACCCTCGTGTTGTTCGCACATGCCATCCTTTCAGGATAAAATGGAGCCGCCTCCATTCCCTCGAAGGATACAAAGAGATCCGAATCGATTTGGAAGCATATTTACAATGCAGAAGATGCAGATCAATGCGGATCTTTCAGGAAAACTCAGAAAAAACTTGGTATCGAATATCCTGCGTTAAGTGGTTTTTTGGTAGCACCCCCCCAAGGAAATAACCTGAGTTCATCCCAGATTATTTCCATAGTGTGAAGAGGGATTTTGCTATTCACATGCATTTCAAATGTAAGTTTTTTTGGGCAGGCTTCCCCAAAATCCACTTAGCCCCGGAAAATCAATCTCGGCATTTTTTTCTCTTTTTCTGGTTTTCCCCCTTGAGTTTTCCTAAAAGATTTGGGTTTTTCCCTCCGAGTTTTCCGACAAGATTTGCATTGTCGGCAATGCGAATAACCCTGATGCCCCCCACCCCGAGTTTTCCTAAAAGATTCGTATCATCCCATTTTCTCCTCTCGAGTTTTTCTAAAAGGTTCGCATTATCGGCTATGTGAATAACCGATGTGAATAGACCCGGGATAAACTGGGATACAACTCTGCATGCCTTGAAGGTGTTTAGAATACAGGCACATCCTCAACTCCATCTTTATGCACAGTACTAATATGCATGGGCAACACAACTTGGAGAGATGCGCAAAGGTAGCATGAATGACAAAACCGGAACGCATGGGATTATTCGCACAGTCGCGCTAAAAAAGTACAATGTCTGAACAACCCCTACATTTGCCAGAATACTCCAGGATGCTACCCAAATCCCCTCCTTACAACTCTGGAGACCTGGATTCAAATCCCCGCTTGGCCATGGAAACCCATTGGGTGATCTTGGGCAAGTCACATACTCTCAGCAATGGCAGAAATTGGCCAAGAAAACCCCATGATAGACCCTATCATGGGAATGAATTCAAAGGCACCCAACAAAATGCTTCCACGTCATTCACTGCTGCCGACTAGGGAGGTAAATTAAGGGAAAGAAAGTCTTGCAAAGCCTGTCGGGGTTAGGCAGGGAGCCTGGGTGCCCCAAGGCCTCTGAATACAGTTCAACAAAGGAAACCCATGGGTGTGAGGCTGCAATTTCCTTCTGATGAATACAGAAGAACAAGGGAGGGTGGCGAGTTCAAATGGCCGGGCCGGGCGCCAAGATTATGTTCCAGGGAAATGAAGAAAAAGAGGAGGAAAAAAAAGGTCTGACCTATTATTCAGTAAAAAAATCCAGCATGTCCAAGCCTCCTATTATCCGTGTGCATCGGAAGCGGCCGGCTCAGCATGAAAGGCAGGAAAGGATTCTCGCCACTGGGTTCGAAAGGAACCAACGTTCTGTCAAAACCTCGCACTTGGCTTTCAAAACATAAGGGCAAAGTCCTCAATCTCACAAGGATGCACTCAACATGGGGCTGACTTTGGAAAGGGTTTGGAAGCTGCAGCCGGGCTGTTAGCAGGTGTATATTTTGTTGTTGTGTGCCTCCAAATCATTTCTGACTTATGCCGACCCAAAGCAAACCAACCATAGGGTTTTCTTGGCAAGTTTCTTCAGAAGGGGTTTCCACTGCTGCCCTCTGAGGCTGAGAGGATGTGACTTGCTCAAGGTCATCCAGGCCAAGATTCGAACCCTGATATCCCAGGGTCCTAATCCAAACCCAAACCATTACACACCGGTGTCCCTCAGTTGTACATTTTGGAGACCTCATAATCCCACTTTTGCAAAGATTGCACTGGCTTTCACTCTGCTTCCAAGCACATTTCAAGGTTCTGGTTTGGACATTTTCTTGCGTCCTTTTGAGTCATTTCCAACTTATGGTGACCCTATAACATTTGGGGTTTCAGACTTCAGCTCCCCGAAGCTTTCTTGGCAAGACTGGTTGGAAATCAAGGGTCTGAGAAAGAGCATTGCAAATGTCCAACAAATGCAAGTGATTGAGATTGACCTCTGAATTTTATGCGCTTGGGAATAAATAAAATAAAATGTCGAAAACCCACAAGATACAAACATTAAAACGCAATGAGAGGTGGAAAAATTAAAACCAGGTTAAAACATTTGCAAACAAACAAAAATCTCCCTAATTTCCCCATTTCCCAATTTTGCAAGAGAATTGGGTAAGATAGCCGTTTCCTATCCCTGGAAAGTGAGGAATCTTAACACCAGCCGAGGTGGATTTGGGGGGTATCGAATCGGTGATTTTCTTATCAGTTATGGAAAGTGGATGAATTCTTATGGATTTAGGAGAATGTGAATAAAGGTGGCCCATGGATCAGCTTCCCCAGTTTGAGGAAATAACCCCCAAATGCACCAAGATTCAGTTTCAAAGTGCCCTCTTGTGCCCAAAGCAAGAAAGACATTTTTCTAGGCTTAGCTGCAAAATATGCTTATTTCTATTTGTTGTTGTGGGTCTTTGAACCATTACGGCAACCCGATCGTGGGGTTTTTGTTGCAAGATTTGTTCCAAGGAGGTTTGCCCAGAGGTTGAGAGAATGTGACTTGGTCAAAGTCACCCATTAGGTTTCCATGGCTGAGCGAGGAATTGAAACCTGAACTCTGGAGTTGTACTTCAATGCACAAACCTACGCCATGCCAGCTTTGCTTATTCCTATACTTTTGTACAAAATATGCTGACTTTGCATGTGTGCGCATGAATTCTCAGCCTCAGGGGAAGGCCATGGCCAACCTCCTCTGAACTAATCTTGACAAGAGGTTCGCCTTAGGTTTGCCATAAGTTGGAAATGACTTGAAGGTGCACAACAAGAAGCATGAATTCTTGGAAAACAACTGCCACCTGTCCAACCTCAGTGCTTGGTTTTGACTCAAAGGTGTAAGACTTTGGCCGTTGGCACCAATGTTCTCATTTCTGGGGGCCTTCTAATGTTCGTTCCAAATCTCCCCTCCTGTAATGTCAAACCATTTCAGTATTTCCCAAACTCAGGTCCTCCGGGTGGTTAGGACTTCAGTCCAATTTGACCAAAGTTCAAAACACCTGGAGGACTAAAGCTTGGGAACCATTGCATTAGACCAGGTCCTACCTTCTGGGGTAGCAGAGAACAAACCTGTCCTTTCTTCTATGGGACAGACCTTGAGATATTAAAGACAATCCTGTCCTCCCTCCATCCTCCTTCCACCAAGCCAAACATGCCCAGCTCCTTCGTCCTTTCCTCCTATGTTTTGTTCTCCATCCCTGCTGCCGTACTTTAAGTGATCTTCAAATATCCAAACAGATGGCATGTAGAAGATGGAGCCTGGAGAAGAGAAGGCTGAGAATGGACATGAAAGCCTTCTTTATACTTCTGATGTGATATGATGGAGAAGATGGAGAGAGCTTGCTTTTGGATGCTGCAGAGACTAGAATACAAACCAATATTAGGACGTACCTCTAGACTCTGAGAGTGTGGTGGATTCTCCATCTTTGGAGGATAGTAGACTCTCCATCTTTGGAGGATGGTGGACTCTCTGTCTTTGGAGGTCTTTCAACAGAGGTTCAGTTGGCATCTCTCAGGGGTGCTTTAGTTATAGATTCCTGCATGGAAGAGAAATGGGTTAGATGGCCCTTGGGTTCCCTTGCAACTCTATACTATTGCTTTTGGTTGAAAATAAATGTCCCCAAACATGGCAACCTTTCCGGGTACATGTTCCAGTACTTGACTGATTTTGGCATCCCTTTTCTGTAGCCTGCTCTGGAGGGGAGTGACTCCACTGTCAACCTCCGCAGTGAAACACCACCCTTTTCGTGACACCCATTGAAGTTCTCTCACCCATTTTGACTTCCTTGCCTTCACCCGAACGAGGAAATGAGGCCAAAGCTTCAAAGGCAACCCTTGAAGGAACAGGTTCACAGTCTCACATCCCCGGTTCGCCGTACAACGCAGATCTCTATTCCTCACACACTTTTTCCAATGGCCTTCTAGCCTTTGGAATAGAGGACTTGGTTCAGTGTAATCCACTTAATTTCATCTTCTTCAAGCGAAGAAACATTTCAAGGGAGATTTGGCGTCTCTACTCTCTGATCAGGTACGTTCGGATATAGAAGCCATGGTTGAAATGGGATCTGGGGAAAGTTACTTTCATAGCCCCCAACCGATCCTGATTAATCTTCTGTCTCAGCCCACTTTTCAGATGCTTTAAAAATGTCCTGGTTTCTCTTCCCTCCTTCCACTTTCTCCTTTGTCCTCAGCTTATTTCAATTGCTGCAAACGCTGCAATCGAAAAGAGTTTGCACTCCATGAAATGTCCTGTCTCTGAGTCCTGCCACACTGCAGAAATAAAGCAGACTGACACCACTTTTAATGGCCATGGCTCCATCCTAGGGCATCCAAGGATTTGTAGTTTGGTGAGATCTGGTCTGTCAGAGCCTGATTTGTCATTTCTCACCAAACTACAAATCCCAGGATAATGTAGGAGAGTGTCATGGCAATTAAAATAGTGTCAAACTGCTTTATTTTTGCAGTTTGGGTGCATCCTCAGAGTACAGCTGGATGTCAGGGCAGCTCTCATAATCTAGGCATGGAAAAGAGAAACCCTCTTTCTCCAAAACTGTATTTTTGGCTGTTCATAACTGCCTTGAATCCTGTTTTGGAAGAAAAGCAGGAAATAAATCCCATAAATAAATTGATGAATAAATAAACAGTTGTGGATGTCTTCCAATTTGCTTGTGAGCTCAATTCAAGGTGCTGGCAATAACCTACAAAGCCCTAAACAACTTGGGGGCAGGATATCTGAAAGACCTAGGCCTCCTCTTATAGGAGCCTGCCCAAGATTCGAACCTCTGCTTGGCCCTGGAAACCCACCAGAGGATCTCAGACAAGTCACACTCTAAGAGGAAACCAATAGCAAAACTCGTCATCAAATTTGCAGTTGACACCAAACTTGGAGGTGTAGCTAATACCCCAGAGGACAGGATCAAAATTCAAAATGACCAGAAAGCTGGACCAAAAACTAGCAAAATGAAATTCAACACGGAGAAATGTAAGGCGGAAAAATGAAATGCACAGATATAGGATGGGGGACACTTGGATGAATGAAACTATGTGTGAAAGGGATCTGGGAGTCCAAGAAGACCATAAGTTGAACGTGAGTCAACAGTGCAATGGGGCAGCTAACAAGGCCAATGCGATTTTAGGCTGCATCAATAGAAGTATAGTGTTTAGATCAAGGGAAGTAATAATGCCACTCTATTCTGTTCTGGTCAGGTCCCACTTGGAATATTGTGTCCGGTTCTGGGCACCACAATTCAAAAAGGACATTGAGAAACTGGAGCGTGTCCAAAGGAGGGTGACTAAAATGGTGAAGGGTCTTGAAACCCTATGAGGAACGATTCAGGGAGCTGGGGATGTTTAGTCTGCAGAAGAGAAGGTCAAGAGGTGATATGATGTATGAATACTTGAAGGGATGCCATATTGAGGAGGGAGATTAGGACATGGAGCAATGGATGCAAGCTCCAGGAAAAGAGATTCCACCTCAGCATTAGGAGGAACTTCCTGAGAGTAAGGGCTGTATGACAGTGGAACACACTCCTTCCTCGAAGTGTAATGGAGTCTCCTTCCTTGGAGGTCTTTAAGCAGAGGCTAGATGGCCATCTGTCAATGGGGATGCTTTGATTGAGAGTTCCTGCATGGCAGAATGGAGTTGGACTGCATGGCCCTTGTGATCTCCTCCAACTCTATGATTCTATGATCTATGATTCTATGATTCCTCTGTACAAATCTGTCCCAGAAATCCCTAGGAGAGAGTCACCAATAGGTTAGTGTCATCCACTGTCATCCTCAAGGTGGGAAATAACTACAACAAGCAGGTAGATTGTTTTCTGCTGCTCCAGAGACTAGGACACGGAGCCATGGGTTCAAGCTATGGGGAAAGAGATTCCACCTCATTATTAAGAAGACCTTCCTGATGGTGGAAGGGGAAGGTTTGGCAGGGGAAGATGCTGCCTTGGAGGGTGGTGCAGACTCCTCCTTTGGTGGTTGGATGGTTATCTGTCAGGAGGGCTTTGACAGTGTCTTTTGGCATAGCAGAATGGAGTTGGGTTGGATGGCCCTCGATGGACCCTTCAAACTCTAGGAGTCTATGAAAGCAAACATGATTGATAGGTTAAGAAGACAGAAAGCAAGCATGGAGGACAGGTTGACAGGATGGAATAGAAAGAGGGGGACAGGTTGACCAGATGGAATAGAAACAGGGGGACAAGTTGACCAGGTGGACCCCAAGTATGGTGGCTAGGTTGACCAGGTGAAATGAAAGCATGGTGGACAAACTGATCAAGTAGAAAGCAAGCATGTTTCAGAGTAGGACCAGGTGTGATGCAACAGAGAGGGTAGGAAAGTGAGTGTGCCCACTGTTTCTTTCCCAAAGCAAAACACCTCCTATCCAGCCAACTTTTTCAATTCTCCTCCTTTCAAAACACACACACACACACACATATTTCTCCCTTAGCTTGCCAATGAGCCCACAAACACTTCTTTGAACAGCAACTGTCCATTGTTTAGGCGAACGATGGTGTCGGTGGTTCTTGACACCCACAGGTGTGATACCATTCGGAAATTTCCAACCACAACACCGAACTGAGCCTTAGAGGGTGGCTGAGGCTCTTGTACCTTTGGGGGGGGGGGGGGAAGCAAAGATTTACACTTTTCCTTTCCTGGGGTGCATCTACACTGTTGAATTAATGCAGTTTGACACCACTTTAACAGCCAAGGCTCCATCCTAAAGGATCCTGGGATTTGCAGTTTGCTCAAGCACCAGCCTTCTTTGGTAGAGAATAACAAAGACTGTGTAGAATTACAAATCCCAAGATCCTATAGCATGCAGCTACAGCACTTAAAATGGGTCAAAATACATTATTTCCACAGTGCAGATACACACCCAAATACCAGGATTCCCTAGGATGGAGCTACAGCATTGCAACTAGTGTCAAACTGCATTATTTTGATATTAGAAGCACCCAAATTCCAGGATTCCCTATTTAGCACTTAAAGTGGTTTCAAAGTGCATTATTTCAACAGTGCAGTGCAGATGCAGGGGAAAGAGGAGCACAGGGAGCAGGGTTTTTGTACTTCCCAGTTGGCTGAGGCAAAAGCAAACTGCTGCAGCCTTTTTCTTGCAAGGTTGTTCTCCTTCACTGATAACTTTGGCCAACTTGGCTTCCTTCCGATGCTGCCAAGCCACAGGTGTCCCTGCGTTCATCCGGGCATGAGAAGGCGTTTGCAAAATCTTATTGATTGATAAACTGGAAAAAACGTCTTGCATGAATCGAAAGATCCCCTCCATGAATCATTATTTCTGCAAGCACACTGGAATTTCTGCTGAGCATTCCCCACCCCCAGATAATAATATTTTTATCAGCTCACATAGAGCATGTGTCAGAAGGACCGGTTGTGTGTGTTGTGTGTTTTTAAAATCAAAAAATTCAGCCATGATAGGGAGCTTGTGTTTGTTCCTAAGTCGCTGCCGTCACCAGTTCAGTTTCCTGCCGCAGCTTCCTGCCCCGGTTGCAGAAAACCCATCAAGAGTTTGGGCTCTGAAGACATGATTGCAAACACATGGAAGGTTTCGATTAATCCAAGCCATGTGTGGGTGGATGGTGCGCTCTCTTTTGGGCGGAGGGGAGGCCAATTCCACTTGACTCTGGTGGTCTCTCCATCCGTTCGGGAACCACATCTGGAAACGTTCCCTTTTTCGACTCCAAGACCCAGCATGACTGTGGGACGCTGGGGCTTGTAGTTATAGAATCATCTGAAGAGGTGTCACATAGAAGAGGGAGCCAGTTTGCTTGAGGGTAGTATCTGCATTGTAGAAATAAACGTGCCCCTCCACAAACCTTGCCAAGAAAACCCCAGGATAGTTTCGCCTGTGGATTGCCATAAGTCGGAAACGTCTTCAAGGCACACAACCTCAAAAACACCCTGAGACTTGGAAGGGCAAGCAATTAGACAAGATCCTGAAGGGTCAAGATATATTATTGAGTAGTAACATCAGGATGGTCTGTGACACTGTATTTCCTGTTTCTCAGTATGGTTGTGAAAGCTGGATGGGGAAGAAAGCGTATAGGAAGATAACCAACTCATTGGAAATATGGTGCCGGAGGAAAGGAAATCAGGCCTGAATTCTCCCTAGAAGCCAAAATGACTAAAGCGAGACTGTTGTATTTTGGGCATATCATGAGATGACATGACCCTAGAAAAGACAATAATACTTGGCAAGGTAAAAGGCAGTAGGAAAAGAGGAAAATGGCATTCCAGATGAATAGACTCCATCAAGGAAGCCCACAATGGCTGCAAGGCTGTTGGAGGTCTTGGACTTGGAGGTGACTTGAAGGTCTCTCATTCATAGGGTCACCAAAAGTCAAAGTCGATGTGACGGCAGGTCACAACAACCAAGTGTTATACTGTAATTGTCTAGTGCACCCACAGAAGTGTAAACTACTGGGACTATGTTGCTATCTACCAAACAAAGGTTATGTTAATCTCTCTCTCTGTTTGGCAGACATTTCCTCCGTACCCGATGACCACCATTTTGGTGGAGCCAGGAACTCTCCTGAGATGCCCAACCCAGCCGCTCACCTGCCTTTCTACTATGGAAGCATCTCTCGCTCAGATGCCGAGGAACATTTGAAGCTGGCAGGGATGTCGGATGGGCTTTTTCTACTCCGTCAATGTCTCCGCAACTTGGGGGGCTACGTCCTCTCCGTGGTCCACAAACTCCAGTTCTACCATTACCCTGTCGAGCGCCAGATGAACGGGACCTTCGCCATCTCTGGAGGGAAATCCCACTGCGGGCCTGAAGAGCTCTGCGAATTTTATTCCAAGGATGCGGACGGGCTTTGCTGCACCCTCCGGAAGCCCTGCAACCGTCCCAGCGGCATGGAGCCCCAGCCAGGGATCTTCGACAGCATCCGGGAGAACATGGTGCGCGAATACATTCGGCAGACGTGGCAGCTGGAGGTACAGACAAAACACCATTTTGGAAACGGGTGCAAAACACTTTTGTTCTGCACCCATCATTCCCCGTCTTGTTACTGTGACATTTGTGTTGAAGTGCACTCTTTTGTGGTGGGAATTTATAGCTTTTGTTAGATTCTGAAAGGGTTCGTATTGCTCCTCAAAAGGTACCACTGGTAAGGGAAGACGAAGAAGAATTCATATGGCAAAAAATGCAGATGCTCTGGGTTCTAGGGGGAAGGAAAAGTGGGGTATGTCATTTCCTTCCCCTCTGAGTCCAGGGCAGCCACATCTTCATGATCTGAATGGTCTTACTATTGGTAAAGAGCCATGGTGGTGGCTCCTCTCAGGGCTTCCTTGGTGGAGGAGGACATAGGACTATGTAGGTGTGTTTCCATTTTTTAAATGGTAGGTTTCAGCCATGATGGAAGACACGACTGAGATCCAAACGGACATGGAACGGAAAAAGACACGTTTGTCCAGCATTATTCTTGCAAAAGCACAATGAAATCCTTCTGGACAATTTCAAAGAAATCCTCCTCTCTCCTTCTTGGTTCCTTGTAGGGAGAACCGCTTGAGCTGGCCATCATAAGCCAAGCCCCGCAGGTGGAGAAGCTCCTGGCCACCACGGCCCATGAGAAGATGTCTTGGTTCCATGGGGCCATCTCCCGGCAGCAAGCCGAAAGCAGGCTCTATTCCGGCACACAGCCTGATGGGAAATTCTTGTAAGTAAGGACCAGTTACCACTTACAGATATGAAAAACAACTTCCTTTTTCTCATTTTGGAGCTCTTCCCTTCATCTCCCATGTTTGGGATATTTACCTGCGCATTCTTGCTGTTCAAGATCCAGAATACAACGTTGTTGTCAACTCCTTCCTCATCTCCTCTTCTCCTCTTTTCTACATCATTTTCTTTTCCTTCACCTTCTCCTTCACCTTCTTCCTCTTCCTTGCCTGAATCTTATTGCTGGTCCTAACTAGAGGAGGCCTATTGAAATAAGGACACTTCCCTACATATTGATTCAACATTAAACAAGTGATTCAATGGGTTGACTGTAGGTTGAACTAACCAAGAGGATTCAGGCAGTTGATGTTGTTATTATTTTTATATGGCCTGTATTTTCTATTAGTTACTCAGTTAAGTATATAAAACTAAGTGTGTATATCTATATCTATATCTCTACAGTTGTCCCTCCTAACTCTGCGGAGGGGTGACCTCCCCTATTTTCAATGGCGCACTCACCTGGCGGTGCATCCTATTCAAGTCTATGGGGCTTGAATATGCGCGAACCTCCATTTTTGCGGGGGGTCTGGAACGGATCCCCGCGAAAATGGAGGGCCAACTGTTTATATCTAATCTTTTTGGGACTGACCTCCTAAAATCTACTAGAAACCTGCCATTTTGCAATCGCTAGCAGAACAGACTCCTTTCTCCCCAGGCAAACGGTAAAGTTGTTTGGAAGGGGCAAAGTTACAATCATGGCAATAGTGTCATAATCACACAGCCATACAATAACACACACCTTCCTTGAGTTTGTACATCTTGTGGAAATGATAAGTGGTCTGGACTCTTTTGCACATGCACAGGTTGAGGCAAAGGAAGGAGAAAGGATCTTACGCTCTGTCTCTGGTCTATGGGAAGACGGTTTATCACTACCGGATCATGCAGGACAAGGCTGGGAAATACTCTGTGGAAGAAGGGAGCAAGTTCGACACGCTCTGGCAGGTGGGTCTTTTGGTCTCCATGTGGTCTGCATTTAAATCAGGGATGGGGAAAGTGTGGCCTGTGGGCCACATGTGGCCCAAAGGACCTCATTGTGCAGCCCCAGGGGGTCACATGTGGATGCAACCCCTCTCTCTTCTTTTCTCTAACCCTCCTTTCTTTCTCTTATTTTCCCCATCAGCTAGTAGAATATCTCAAACTCAAACCAGACGGCTTGATCTATTATTTAAAGGAAGGCACCCCAAATCCTGATACGCCAACAGGTAAGGTTTTCCTTCCTTCCTTCCTTCCTTCCTTCCTTCCTGTCACCACATAAAAAATGCTCAGAGGAGAATAAGTCTGATTTAACATACAGTATCTCTCTGTGTGTGTGTTGTGTGCCTTCGTTTCCAACTTATGGAAACCCTAAGGCGAACCTATCGTGGGTTTTCTTGGTAAGATTTGTTCAGAGGAGCTTTGCCATTGCCTTCCTCTGAGGCCAAGAGAGTGTGATTTGCTTAAGCTCACCCAATGGGCTTCCATAGATTCCAATGAGGAATTGAAACCTGGTAGCCAGAGTTGTAGCCAAAGCTCTATGGCACACATATAAAATAGCAAAAAGCAAGGTTTGCATTTAGGAATTGATATATTTTTAGAATATTTTCAAGCTGAATCCATAGATAAAGAATCAGTGGATATGGAGAAGCGATTGTAAATATGGGTTAGAACCCATGGTGCGTCAAGAGAGGTAGGAAAATGGGTCGAGCTTGGTATAACCTAAAGAAATTTTCCCGTTCTCTCATTTTCAGCATCTCCACCAGCTCTCCCTTCCGACTTGGTAAGTTTAGGGGCGACAATAAGGGGGTGCGGGGAGTGCGGACAGCACCGGGTGACCCCTCAGATGGGATCTGACCGGACATCCTTCTTTTCTAGAGCATATGCTACATTTCAACTTTCTGTCCAGGAGGAATTCCAAAATGTCCTCCTGGAGGAGCATCACTAAGAAGCACGAATCTACATTTATCATGCAGGGGTAGCCATTGGCCATTTTACAAATGCAAACAAAAATCCATCTGTGATACCTTCATCGGCCAACCAAAATGCACAACAGACTTGTTGCAAGCTTTCGAAGCTCCATGGGCTTCGTTGTCAGGCATGTTGCAAACCAAACAGGAGAAAGAAGGGGGATCTGAATCTACATTTATATTAGTGTTTGTAATGTCCATTTTTGGAACGCCCCACGTTTTTCTTGAATACCTGTCCTTTTGTTGTGCCTCGACCTCTTTTGCAGTTAGGACATCTGGGGGTCATTCCCATTTGGGGTATAATCCAGGTTCCGATCCAGCTCTGCCCCGCTTTTCAAAGCGATTCCAAAAGGTCCCTCGTTCTCATTATGAAAAGGGACCATTTGGGGAATCGCTGGTCACTCTGGTCCGCTGGCTAGTTGGGAAAGCAAGTTGCCTCCATAGTGTTTGTGGGTTTTTTGGGCTATGCGGTCATGTTCTAGAAGAGTTTATCCCTGACATTTCGCCAGAATCCTTTGGGATTCTCTGAAGATGCCATCCACAGATGCTGGCAAAACGTCAGGAGCAAACTCTTCTAGAACGTGGCCACAGAAACCGAAAAACCCACAAAAAACTATGGATGCCGGCCATGAAAGCCTTCGACTTCACAAGTTGCCTCCCTTTCCTACCCAGCTTGAAGCTTCTCCAGATGTGGAAAAGTATGTCAAAGAGGGGAGATATTAAAAATGGTTAGCACCGGGTGTCAAATTTGCTGGGTAAAAATTCACCATTCATACCCCTGGTCCCAGCAAACTGTGCAAACTGTGACCATTATTATTAGTCTGCCCATTCTGGTCTTCAGTAGTAACATGTACCCTGCCAAGGAATATCATGCCATACTGAGCCACACCACCAAATCATTTTGGCACAGTTTCACTGTTTCCGTTAGTCCTACCTCGCAGGGTTGTGTTGTCAAGCCCCAGTTGGCGTCTCAGTTTTCTCTTTGCCTCTTTCTCGGCAGCCTCCTCGGAGATTCACCTCCCAAAACTCTAACGGATACACACCGGAGCCCATTGGTGAGTAAGACGCCTGTGGAAAACAAATATTGATACGTTTATGCAAGGCTTATATGAATGTAAAACATAAGGAAGAACAAATTTGTTAGCCTTAAACCAATTATTATTATTATTATTATTATTATTATTATTGAAAAATTATTATTAAACAATACATCAAACATTCGACATACAACATGCACCCAACACACATTCAAATATACGAACATCTTATATATAAGAAAGACGATAAAGAAAATCAAAAAAGCGTATAATGAACCTGCCATACATTTGTTGTTACTCCAAATATCTTCTGTGTCATTTACTATTAAATTCTACCTCTTTATTAACTTAATTAATAACCGCTTTCATCAACTCTTGTCACATTTCTAGCTTCTCCCTTCTCTATATACCATCGCTTCTTATCAAATACCTTCCAATCCATTTCTATATCTTCTTTCTTTTCTTTACTTTCCCTCCTTCTTCCCTCTTCTCTTCTTACTTTCCTTTCCATTATTTCCTTCTTTTCACTATGCTATCTTACGCTTTCTTTTCTTTCCTAGCCTTAAACCACTCTTGAGTCTCAGTTAGAGCTTAGTCACATTGGTTGCCATCCTGTTTGTGATGTATAAAAGTGTAAATCCTGATATATATATGCATGATACTATACTATATATTGGGGGTTGTTGTTGCAGGATATGGTATTCTTTTTCTCTTTTTGCAATGACCAAAGTCCCTGCCGTAAGACTCTCTCTGGCCAAATCTGCACTGCAGAAATAATGCAGTTTGACACCGCTTTAACTGCTACGGCTCAATGCTATGAAATTCTGGGATTTGTAGTTTTGTGTAATATTTAGACTTCTCTTTCGGAGAGCTTTGGTTTTTATTGGTTATTAGCTGGTGTATTGCTAGTGTGTAAGAAACCCCCCGCATAGTAGCAAATAAGCATGCAATGGCCTGTTACAGACTGCCAAAATAAAGCTGCTTCGGGTCTCTTTGGAGGTATGCTGTTTAAATGATGCATGCATCCTAAGAATCTGGAAGCTGCACCAAAGCTGGACTCCAGTGCTTAGGAATGGAGTCTGGCTTTGGCGCGACCTCCGGACTCTTAGGACCCAGGCATCATTTAAATAGCATACCTCCAAAGAGACCCGAAGCAGCTTTATTTTGGCAGTCTGTAACAGGCCAATATTTTCATTTCAAATGGGTCAAGGAGCATGGCAACACTTATTGCGCTTCTCGCTGGATTTGTGTGACAACCCCACCATCTTCTGGCCTGCTGTGGCACTACAAGAGATTCCCAACACCTGCAAAAAAGACCTTTGTAATACAGCAAAATAGCTTCAAAAGTCATATAGTTTGCATTCCACTTTTTAAAAGAAGGCATCTCTTTTCCATTTGCCCTAAATTTTCAAACGTATTTTTGCAGCAATAATGACTCGAAACTTAATTTTAAACGGGGGAAGTGGAAGAAAGTTTTCATCGCCGAAGTGCAGCTCTCGGATGCTCCCTGGAGTGGAAATTAACCATTTTTTAAATACCTTCCAATTGTTTCAATTTTTCAGGGACAGTCCCCGATTAACCCTCTGTCATCCTGCCTTTTCAGCTCCTTTAAGAACATCCCGGTTTCTTTCTCTTCCATTGCTGCAAACCAAGTTCAAAATGCAAAGACTATTTGCACTCCATTAACTGAGATGGTGAAATCTTGACCTTTCCTGTAAGCTCAAGCAATAGCAAACCGCTTCAGCCTCTCTTAGCTTTTGCATTTCTCCTTATTCATATTTTTGCCAACTTGACCACACTCTGAGTTTGCTTGGCCACATTTTTCCTGGTTCAGTAGAACAGTAGGATATTTGTCAGCCTTTCGTGCCATGAATTGCAGCCGTCCCTTACTGCTCTTTTGAAAAATCGAGGCCTCATTCCCACTTACAAATAAATCAGTTTGCGATCTGAATCGATGGATCAATTCGACAGCGGAGTGTGGTTCACATTACATTTGCCCCGATCGCATTTCTGTCCTGTAAAATAACCCACTTGTGGTTCATATTGACAAATGAATCGGTTCAAAATGGACCTGCTCCGGACAGTCGAAGGGCAAATGTAAGTTGATTCTGATCCGCATCTGGTTCACACTTGTGCGAAATCGATTTATCCAAAAAGATGCGGAAAAAATCAGTGTCAAAAAGACGCGGGTTAAATGGATCTAACGCGTGGGTCTAGCTTCAGCGATTCAGTTCAGGTGGGAACCAGGGTCATTTGAACTGGTTCAAACCGATCTGGTTTAAAAGGTAGTGGGAATCAGGCCCTGGCAATGCTAACCTGCAGTGATGATTGTTTTTGGGTGTTTTTGGTCTTTTGGGGGTGCAGGAGTCGGGAAAAAGTCTCGAATCCTGCCCATGGACACCTCGTGCTACGAAAGCCCATACAGCGACCCCGAAGAGCTGAAGGATCGGAAGCTATTCCTCAAGAGGAGCAACCTGATCGTGGACGAAGTGGAGCTGGGCGCGGGCAACTTTGGGAGCGTCAGGAAAGGGGTCTACAGAATGAGAAAGTAAGGGGTCGACTTGTGTTATGGTTAGCTTTCTTCTATTTTATTCCCTAGATTGGCACTAAGGTTCGAGTCCCTTCTTGGCCATGAAACCCATTGGGTGAAAAGTCACACTCTCTCAGTCTCAGGGGAAGATCAAGGCAAGCCCCTCTGAACAAATCTTGCAAAGAAAACCACCTAATGGAGTCTCCAAAGCCAGGAATGACTTGAAGGCACAACAGTTGAATTAAACATTAAACTATTTGACCATGGAATGGACTTCCTTGGAAAAGAGTAGACTCATCTTCATAGAAAGTGTTTAAAAGAGAAGATGGTAGTCACTTTTCAGAGGTATTCTAGCTATGGATTATTGCTCTAGCAGGGGTTTGAGTTCAATGATTCCCACACTCAGGTCCTTTGGATATTTCGGAGTTTGGATCCCAGAATCCAAAACCATTGGCAAGGATGCTGAGGGTTCTGGAAGCTGAGGTCCAAAATACCTGGGGGACCAGAGTTTGGGAATCACTAAATAAGATGATCTCTCTTAACTTTATGATGCTAGAGAGTAAGTCATTATCCTTGAATGACCATGCCCCTTCTTATGCCAATAAGGTTGCCAATGTGAAAACTGGAGAGGGCTCTTGTACTACATCATCATCATCATATTTATTTATATCCTACTTCCCGCACCAAAAAAGCAACCCAATCTCCTTTTTTCTCCGCTTCCTTCCTTCTCAGGAGGCAGATCGATGTGGCCATCAAGATGCTGAAAAGCGGCAATGAAAAGGCAGACCGGGATGACATGATGAAGGAGGCGCAAATCATGCACCAGCTTGATAACCCCTACATCGTTCGGGTGATCGGTGTCTGCGAGGCGGAGGCCCTCATGCTGGTGATGGAGATGGCGTCGGGGGGGGCCCCTGAACAAATTCTTATACTCCAAAAAGTGAGGCCTTACCTGCAAAACCCAAAATACGTCCACTTCCCTCTATAGTCCCTCTCAAAATGGCCACCAGGAATGATGTCTTGGCACTACCTGTCACCATTTTGAGAAGGAAAATGGAGGTAGGAGGGGATTTCTATGGGTGTATTTTCATGCATTTTGGGGGGTTTTCGGATTTTTTCTGGACAGGTTTCAGTCACAAATTGTTAGAAAACCATGCTATGCAGCATGTCTATGTATGCAGTACATGTCTGTGTATTTAATGTGTTGCCTAGTGGTCTGTTGACTTTAATAAAGGTGATGGTTCAGAAAAATCATACTAATTTTTTTTAAATGGGGGAGGTGGGTAAGAAATAATAATAATCCATGGGGAGAGGTGGGTAAGAAACAACAACAACAACAACAAAGAGATGGGGGGCTTTAAGGCCAACTAGAGTGGTGTCTATGGGCCACATGTGGCTCATAAACCACTTTCCAAGCACTCCTAGCAAATGCAACTTTCTCCGTCTTTCACTTCTACCTCTCAGGGATGAGATTTCCGTCAATAACGTGGTGGAGCTGATGCACCAGGTGGCCATTGGGATGAAATATTTGGAAGAGAAGAACTTTGTCCATCGCGACCTGGCGGCTCGAAACGTCCTGCTTGTCCATCCGCACTACGCCAAGATCAGCGATTTTGGCCTTTCCAAGGCTTTGGCGGCAGACGACAGTTACTACCTGGTGAGCATCGGGGATGTAAGGTTTTGCTCTTCTGCAAGAAGAAACTCCTTCCCAGAGGAGACCTGCTTGGCATCTTCTCTGCTCTCTATTCACCGGCGGTTGAGATCCTAGTTGGAAGGTGTAGCTACGAGGTTGTAGGGATGCACCATCTTTCCAATGTTGTAGCTATTTCTCCCAGAGCGGTGTAGTTGTTTGCATGTTGGATTATAACTCTGGCGACCAGGGTCTGAATCCCTGCTCGGAAATCCACTGGGTTTTTGGGCAAGTCACACTTTCTCAGCTTCAAAGGCAAACTCTCTTCTGAACAAATCTCACCAAGAAAACCCCATGATAGGTTCGACTCAGGCTCCCTGTAAGTCGGGAATGACTTTAAGGCAGGCAACACCTACAAGAATTTGAGACCCTTAGTCTTCTTGGCCACACTGGCCTTCTTCCTTGGAGTAACGTCTCTTATTTTCTCTCTCTCCGTAGGCGAAGACCACTGGGAAATGGCCGCTGAAATGGTACGCACCAGAATGCATCCTGTTCCGGAAGTTCTCCAGCAAAGGCGACGTCTGGAGTTATGGTGTGACCATGTGGGAGGCCTTTAGCTATGGACAGAAACCCTACAAGGTGAGAACCAAGGAGTTTGTCAGCTAGAATTGGCATTTTGTCCTTCTCCTGAGTTCAGATCTTCGCTCAGCCATGGAAACTCATTGGGTGACCCTCTCTTAGCCTCAGAGGAAGGCATTGGGAAACCCCCTCTGGACAAATCTTGCCAAGAAAACTCCATGATAGCCTTAGGGCCACCATAAATCGGAAAAGACTTGAAGGCACTCAACAATAGCAGCAACCCACATAACCAGGGGTTGGGACCCTTGAAGTCCCTTGCAAAGCTGATGATTCTATGGGTTCCCCATTCACTAGAGCCTGCGATTTGTGATCCTCGCTCTTTATGCAGATGCATGAAGACCGAATATGGTTCCAATGGGAAACTGGATTCTACATGAACCTATATTCTCTCTCTGTCTGTGTTCCTGCTTTCTTTTCTCCCAGAAAATGAAAGGTCCCGAAGTCGTGACATTCATCGAGGAAGGGAAGCGGATGGAGTGTCCACCCAGGTGTCCTCCAGAGATGTACAAACTGATGAACCAATGCTGGACGTTCAAGTAAGGCCAACCTCAAGGTGTCAGCAATAGCTTTTCGGGTGCTGTCCAAAGCCAGAAATTTTTTGGTTACTTAACTTACAATTCTTGGGTTTTTGGTGATCGATGTGAGAGAGCCAGCTTGATAGGTTTGCTTTGGGGTTTTCATTTTCAACATGAAATTAGTGGTTTGAGTGTTGGACTGCGACCCGAGAGACCAGAGTTCGATTCCCAGTTCAGCCATGGAAACCTACTGATTTTGGGCAAGTCACACTCTCTCAGCCTCAGCGGAAGGCAATGGCAAACTGCCTCTGAACACATCACACACACACACACACACACACACACAAAACCTATGATAAGTTTATCTTAGGGTTGCCGTAAGTTGGAAATGCCTCAAAGGCACACAACAACTTGCACAGTCCTAATCCAACAGTTGGTCCCCTACCTTCCAACAATGACCCATAGGTATACCATCTCCACCAAAAATCTCAGTCCTGCATTTCTGTCTTGTGTGAACAATGTTGAGTAAAGCCCATTGTGGGTGCAGGGAAAATGTCTTACCAGAAGGAAATCTTATGCTGGGGTGCCACCAATGAAAATGTCCTCCATTCCAATTTGCTCCTCTCTGCTTCCATTTCCCTGCAGGTTGGAAGACCGCCCGGATTTTGCCACGGTGGAGACCCTGATCCGCACCTATTATTACAGTATTGCTGACAAGACGGAGGAAAAATCAGAGGAGAGGGTTAAAATCACACCTGCTTAGCCTTGGGCACCCTGAAACGGACAAAAAGACACACAAAGACTCCTGTAAATGATGCTTTCAGCCCTTGGAAATGGATGCATCTGTAGTTCTTCAGATCTCTGAATGGCTTCTTCTGTCTCTCTGGAAGGAAATGGTTGGTGCAAGAGTTGAGATCAGCACTGCTGATACTGTTTTAAACACACACACACACACACACACCAGTCAAGATCCAACATCATTTCAGCATAGTACAGATATCTTCCAGCAGAGTTACGCTGCATAAAAACAAAGAGAAATTTGGATACGACAGGATCAAACCTTTCTTTGTTGCTGTTGGTGTTTTCCCTGCAAAGAAATGACTTTAAACTGTGGTCGGTCATTTTTCTGTTTGCATTTATTGATCATAAGACATCTTCTTTTTTTAAAATACATATACAAAAATAAAGGCAAATCATCAATATATCCCTGATGCATTCTCTTGGAAACTGACTTGTATCCAACCCTGTAATTGCAGTTTGTGAGAGAGGGAGAATGGTTTCATTCTGAGCAACTTCAGTATTTCTAACAGAAGAACAGCCTTGTTTTAAATACAGAATCAAAGAAGTGTAATGTGTGTGTGTGTGTGTGTCTGTTTGTGTATGTATATAGGAAATCTAAAGTGCAATAGTGTTAGGCCCAGAGCTAAGAAGTAACTTGTTTCTCTAACGAGTGATTTTGGCAACTGAAACAATGCCGAAACAGCCATAACTTGTAATTCCCTACTTTTCAATGGAACAAGTGTCAACCAGTTACTCATTACTTGGTGTGTGTTATGGCTTAGTCTATCCAATGGTAAGAGAAAGAGAGAGGTGGGTCACACACCTTGTGTAGCAACCAAGAAGGAATGCTTTGTACTCTCTCTGGCATTTTTCTCAGGTTTTCCAAGGTGCAATCTCTGAACTGGCCTCTTGGGGGCACCAGAGGTCATTTCCATGTCTTTTCCAATGGCACATTATTAATAAGTAAACATTACCTGTTAGCAAAGAGTAACTGGAGTGCAGCAACAGACCTGTCGGGTGATCAGAGTGATGAGTAAAGTAACCGGTTCCTTTCAATAAGTTACATCCCAAGCTCTGGTTAGAATTACTTCAATGCACTCGTGTCTGCCCTTTCGGAAACGAACGGTTGTAAACTCCTTAACACTGATGGCCATTCGTGGCAGAACCCAACTCAATTTTTAACACTTAAATCAGGGAAAGGGCACAATCTGATTTTGCCCATAGACCTGACCCAACCTAGATTTGGCCAAGGGAACGCCTAGTTGACCTCTCACGCAGGGGAAATCCCTGCCATCCCTAATTTTGTAAGTTGTTTGACATTGTTTTGCTTTGCTTCATCCTTTAGATCCTTTGCTATATGCCCCTAAGTTTTACCCTCGACTTATCCACGGGTCATATCAAAATCCATAATCCCCCCCCCCCCAAATTTCCCCTTGACTTATACATGAGGTCGACTTATCGTCGTGTATATACGGTAAGTAACTTGATTCATGGCTTTTGCAGACAGAAGAAAATGATAGACCCAACTGCACAGTGCATTTTTAAAACAATAAATAAAACGGAGCCAGGCTGCCCCTGCCCATAACCCAACTACCCAACCCATCCTCCTGAATGGCAGTCTTTGTTTGGAACATACAGTCTCATTGTGGTCCATGATCCACATGGCTTTCGCCTTGCTTTTTGTTTGAGTCGAGTTGCGTTGCGTTATCCACCGATGGCCATTGGCTTCTTTTAGTCACACTGTCCATCATGGGAAACGTCGGCGTTCTCTGCGTGGCGTCTACACGAGGAGGAGGGTGTGCGTGCGATGGGGAAGGGGGAGAAAACCCTGTGCAAAAAGAGATGCCCCCCTCGGAGGCGGGTACGGAAGAATCGAGCCGTCCAAAATCCGCATCACCGGGTTCTCCGCATGTCCAGGTGAGGGAAGTAGTTGCCAAAAATGTTCTGCTGGACCTGGTACTTGCCTGCTCTTCTCCTTGCCTAGAAAAGAAGTATTACCATTACTAGTGGTACTGGTATTGGTAGTACCGGTACTTGTACTACTATTGGTACTACTGCAACCATTACGGTTATTATTGTTAGTACTACTAGTAGGATGGAGAACCACCGTGGCGTAATGGTTTGGGCATTGGACGATGACTCTGGACAACAGGGTGTCAGTCCCTGTTCAGCCGTGGAACCGTTTTAGATTGAAAGCCCGAAGGCAGAGAAACGTCTAGTTAAAAGTAATAATAATAATTGTAAAGCCACTCTGAGAACCTTTAGAGCTGAAGGGCAGGGTATATAAATACCGTAAATGAAATGAAATAAATAATACTGGGTGGCTCTGGGCAAGGCACATTCTCTCAGAGGACAGCCATGGCAAACCCCCTCTGGAGAAACTTGCTAAGAATATCTTGTGATGGATTCGCCTTTTGTTGTTGTTCACTGCCCTCGAGTTGATCCCGACTCATGGCGACCCTATGGATGAGACATCTCCAAGACCTATAGATTTTTGTGAGTTTTTCGAGCCATGCGGTCATGTTCTAGAAGGGTTTGTTCCTGACGTATCACTAGCACTATTCAGAGAAGATGCCATCCACAGATGCTGGCAAGACATCAGGAATAAACTCTACTAGAACATGGCCACAGAGCCCAAAAACCCACAAAAAAAGTCTATGGATGCCAGCCATGAAAGCCTTCACATCTCCAAAAAACTCCTGCCCTCACTCCTCTGCTTAATTGCTGCAACCCCATAAAACCCATAGTGACCTCCTTCATAGAGTCCATCCATCTGGCTCTTGGCCTTCTTCTCTTCCTACTTCCAGCATCATTGTCTTATCCAATGAGTCCTTCCTTTTCATGATGTGTCTGAAGTACAACAGCCTGAGTTTGCTCATCTTGGCTTCTTCCAGGGAGGTTTCCGGCTTGATCTGCTCTAGGACCCATTGGTTTGTCTTCTTGACTATCCATGGTATCCTCCACACTCTTCTCCAGCCCCACATCTCAAATGAATGGGTTTTCTTCCTATCTTCTTCTTTAACGGTCGAGCTCTCACATCCATCCATGGCAATAGGGAATACAATGGCTTGGATGATTCTAACTTTTGTGCTCAGTTGTACTTCTTTGCATTTTAGGATCTTCTCTAGTTCTTTCATAGCCGCCCTCCCCATTCTTAACCTTAACCTCCCCATTTCTATCAACGTTTGATCCCAAGTATGGGAATTCTTTGACTATTTCTAATTTTTCATTGTCTAGGTTGAACTTGTGTGTGAAAGTTCTCCTCGGTGGTTCTTATTTTGGTTTTCTTTATGCTCAACATTAAGCCTGCCTTTGCCTTAGGGTTGCCGTAAGCTGGAAATGACTTGAAGGCATCGCACCACCACCACATAAATAAAGATAACAACAACAACAACACAACTTTTGGACCCCGACCCTGAAGTGTGAACCTACCAAGAAGCACATCAGGAAAAGTAAGACGAAGCCCAACAGGACAGACAGACAAATGAGGATAATCGCCCAGAAAGGAAGATCTGGAAAGAAAGGAAGGATTGATCGACTCTTGACAGTCAGGTTGAACAACATTTACCTGGTTTCATGGATCATATTTTGGGCATTAGAGATTTCACTGATAATAATATGGTGGTTCTAAAGTCAAACCCTAAAGGAAACATATTTAGGGGTAGCCATACTGTTCATACAGCAAAATACACCCCCCCCCCCCAAATCCACAAAATAGTGATGCTTTTGTTGGCCGACCAAAATGCACAAAATACATTGTGCAAGCTATTGAAGCTTTCCAGATATTTGAGGTCTCCATAGGAAGGAGCCATGCCAGTTAATGTGCTATAAAACCGCTATAATAATGTGGTACAGACACGCTCTTTGTCCATTATTGCAGAGGGAAATTAATTACCGATAATTTTGTGACTGATCACTTTCTGGGTCTGATGTCTTTGAGGAGACTACCCCGAATTAAATGATAAAGGCCCCCCTAAAACCATGGTTACCTTTTCTGTAGGGTACTGGACTCACTTCCGAAGAGTACCCTAGAAAGAAATCAAGAGAAATCCATTAAACTCAGGATATTCACTGGGGTTCGGTTCCAGGACCCTCCATGGATAACAAAATCTGTGGATGCTCAAGTCCCATTAAATACAATTGCATTGTAAAATGGTGTCCATTATATCAACCAGCAAGATCAAGGTTTGCTTTTGCGGATTTATATCTTTTGGGAATATTTTCAAGCCAGGGATGGTTGAATCCATAGATGCAGAATTGGCGTATATGGAAATCCGACTGCAATGTCCATTTATGATGGGCGTCTTCTGATGTTCTCCAAAGCTTACCATTAACAAGCAGGGTCCTGTCATCCAGCATGTATTTCCCCAGCATTGAACCTTTGCCAGTGAGGTTCTTAAAGACGTTGTACACAAAGTCTCTCTCAAAAGTCCTTGGACCGTAAGCCTTCATGAATGTGCAGATGGAATTGACGGCTGTTTCGTTTTTCCAGCCAGTGGGTCTGGAGAAGAGAAATGATACCAAGAGTTGAACAGCAATCAATCAATCAATCAATCAAACAAACAAACAATTTATTGGGCAGTGAACAATCCTTAAAACAGAGCTGGGCAACTGTGGACAGTGTTCGCTTTTACAGGAGATCTTGGCAACCCCGCACCAAAGAGACCAATCTTTTTGCCCCCAAACAACCTAGGGGATATTTTCACCATGTTTTGGGGCTTTTCTGACCCATTTTAGGTGTAAAGCTTTTATTAAAAACAGGAAGGTGAGTGGGAAGTCACTTCTCATTTCAAAAAAGGACCTAAATTGGTCATTTGGGGGATGAACTTTTTGTGGGAGAAATTTTTTGACAAGTAGTTAAAATGTTATAGAGGGGATTTGGAGGGCATTTCAGAGCAATGAAAGTCCATTTTGGGGGGAAATGTTGGAATGAAAAAGGAACTCACCTGAAGTTTTCAACAGAGCAACCGACAAAATTCGCTGCCAAGTCGCTGCGTTGGTAGAGCTGGTTGAGCTGGAAAATGGAAAAAAAGGAAAGGAATTAAACTTGGAAGACTTGGAGCAAATGTGATGGAGAGGAGACTCATATATTCTCCGGATGGGAGCTTCCTGAGTCACTGAGATTGAAAGCTTTGGACAAATTTAATTCTACTTTAAGGAACACAATAATCATAGAAGTAACTGGACATCTGATTCTCCAAGGCTTTCCACATTCCCACTTACAGATAAATTGGTTTGCAATCCAAATGGATGGATCGATTCAACAGTGGAGCGTGGTTCCCAATATATTTACTCCGATCGCATTTCCCCCCTCTAAAATAACCCTCGAACGAATTGATTCAAAATGGACCTGCTCCGGCCGTCCAAAGGGCAAGTTTAAATAGATTCCAATCTGCACCTGTTTTAAACTTGCATGGAATCGATTAACCAAAAAGACGCAGAAAAAAACCAGCGTCAAAAAGACACGGGTTAAATGGGTCTAGCACATGCCCCCCCCTCTCCAAATCGCTTCAGTGATTCGGTTCAAGTGCGAACCATGGTCGTTTAAACAGATTCAAACAGATTTGCAATCCAGTTTAAAAGGTAATGGAAATGAGGTCACTCTATGTGCTCTTAGGAACAAGCCATAGGTCTAGTTTCCTAAGAGTTCAACCAACCAGTCAACTCGGCAACCCACCTCTCCTTCGATGCTTGCTTTGGCATCGTGGTAGACCTTCGAGTTTGGATCCCTCATCTCCACCCGGTATGGCAGGTTGGTGATGGTGAAGTTGACGGTGAAGTCCTTCACCTTTAGCTCCAAGAGGGGGGTCTCTGTGATGGCTTCAATCACTGGATCAATTGCTAAAGAAGCCAGGGAGAAATAAGACTTAGCAACAGAACCACTGGTTTGGGACAACGGTGAGACTCGGGGCCACCTCACATGTTCCTCTCCAGTCTTTAAGCTGAAGTAGGAAGACTCTCTCATAGTGCTGAGCTGAAAACATGGCAACCCTCATTCATAAAGGCCCATTTCACTTGACCACAAACTGACATACCGTTAGTTTTTTGTGGGTTTTTCGGGCTATGTGGCCAGGGTCTAGAAGAATTTATTCCTGACATTTCGCCAGCAGCTGTGGCTGTCATCTTCAGAGAACGCATATATTAGCGTGCTCCAAGACCTTGGTATCCAAGGGACATTGGTGGTCAGTCCCAAGTCAGTGGAGTGATAAAATCCACCCAAGGTTTACCCAAGAGGATGATGCATAACACCATGATTTATGCAGGAGTGCTCTAAACAGCCGCCTTAGATGCAGTCCATTTTTGTCTCAGCAAAACTACAACCCATGGCAGTTAAAGTGGAATTATAACTCTAATTCTGTAGTATGAATGGACCTTTGGATACCAGTGCAAAAACATTGATCTCAGAGCTTTCCTGCCCATTTCTCAGCTTCATTCTCTGTGGCCTCTCTAACCAAAAACTCTGAACTTTGTAAGAGGGAAGTGCTGAACCAACGCTGGACCAGTTCTCTGAAGATGGCAGCCACAGATGCTATAAGGAATAAACTCTTCTAGAACATGGCCACATAGCTCAAAAACCACACAAAAAACTATGGATGCCAGCCATGAAAGCCTTTGACTTCACATTGACATACCTCTCACTGTCACGCCTTTGAGCTGGAAGCGACGGCCCAGCCACTGGGAGGTGGCGTTCTTCGTCTCTCGCTGAAACGTCTCTTTCACTGTGTCCTTGCTGATGTTCATTTCAGGATCAAAATAGCACTTGCAGTCAACCACAATAGAACCGTATCTGGAAACAGAGAGAGAGAGAGATCCGATAGGGATTGGAACACCATACTTACCACAAAGCTCGATTCCGGTTTGGTGTCGAGGAGGAATTCACACTGATTGGGATACACCAAAGATGGGAAAAGTGTGGTCCAACTTTATTTTTGTGGGCACCAAAAGACACTCCCATCTCCCAAAGTGGTCTTCACTGACCTCAATCTAGTAACAACACAAACATTGAACCCGTTGCTGATGGTGCTTCGGCCAAAGAGCTGATTCATCTGCAAATGTTGAACAAAGGCAGGCTTAATGGTGAACATTGAGAAAGCAAAAATAATGACCACAGAGGAGTTACATAAACTCAATCTAGACAATGAAGAAGTGGAAATAGTCAAATAATAAATTATGTCTTGAATCCATCATTGACCAGAATAGAGACTGCAGCCAAGAAATCAGAAGAAGATTAGGACTAGGAAAGGCAACTGTGAAAGAACTAGACAAAACCCTAAAGTGCAAATATATAAAACTGAACATTAAAGCGAGGATTGTCCAAGCCACTGTATTTCCCATCACCATGTATGGATGCGAGTAATGAAGAAAGAGGATAAGAAGAAAATCAACTCATTTGAGAAGAGTGCTTAGGATACCACGGATGGCAAAAAGACAAGCAAATGGGTCATTGAAGAGATCAACCTCCCTGGAAGCCAAGATGGCCAAACTAAGGTTCTCATACTTTGGGCACATCATGAGAAGGCACAAATTACAGTGGTGCCTCGGGTTACAAAATTAATTCGTAACGCGGCCGCTTTCGTAACCCGAAAAGCCTTCGTAAGCCGAATTGCCATAGGCGCTAATGGGGAAAAGCCGCGATTCCGTGCGAAAAAGCCGAAAAAAGCACCAAAAGTTTTTTCGTAACCCGAAAAAACATTCGTAACCCGAAACAATAATTCCCTATGGGATTTTTTCGTATCCCGAAAATTTCGTAACCTGGGTATTTCGTATCCCGAGGTACCACTGCTGGAAATATGGAAAAAGGACTCCCTCACCTGATCTTTGATGCTGTCCTCCAGTTGTCTGTATTCTGGAGACGATGGATCTGTGTTGGTCAAGTTCTCGTTGACTATCGTGAAACCGAGTTCGTACCCAAACCCTTCTGGAACCAAGCTAGAAGGTGGGTATCCTGGAAGGAGTGCGGTGGAGGAGGTTGTAAATAAAGGCGGCAAAATGTGGTTGGTTTTCCTGTTAAGCATCTCAGAGCAAATATCAAAGCAGCCATTGGGAAATATAATATAATACTGTATAATATAATATAATATAATATAATATAATATAATATAATATATATATCTCCAATGTGACATTCACTAGAGTAACAAGACTTTTGGTTCCTCCCTTGTGTAGCCCTCTCTGGCACCAAAAATGGACTGTAAGATGCTGCCACATGGTCAGTGTTGAAGAGAAATACAACACATGGCACTTTTGTACATAGAAAGGGGTGCCATTTGAGGGTTTTTGTTTTTTTTTTTTTTTTTTTTTGGCTCAGGCAATAAAATACCTTGGGATGGCCCTAACCACATGGGATGGTTGGAAGAACAAGCATGCATCAACCTATTACTGGACTTATGCTCTGGCCAAATGGATATTTACCATTCACACAAAGGCTGTCCTTCTTCATGGCAATGTGTCCAAACTTGGTGCCGTCTTTTGTGAGGTTGCGCAGCTCATCGTAAACCCTCACACGGTCAAAAGGAACCGGGAGCTGATCTTTCCGATAGCTGCAAAGCTGGTCCACCATCACAGCTGCCCCGGTTTCTGGAGACCTAAGAAAATGCAAACACATATCAGGGCGCTCCAAAACCTTGGAGTCCAAGGAACATTGGTGGTCAGTCTCAGGTCTGTGGGGTGATAAATCCACCCCAGGTTTACCTTAGAGGATAATGCATAATACCATGATTTACTTAGGAGTGCTCTAAACGGCCACCTTGGATGCAGCCCATTTTTGTCTCAGCAAAACTACAACCCATGGTAGTTAAAGTGGAACCATAACATTACGATTCTGTAGTATGAATGAACCTCTGGACACCAGTGCAAAAACATAGATCCCTAAGCTTTCTGCCCACCCCTCAGCTTCCTCCTTTATGGCCTCTCTTACCGAAAACTCTGAACTTTGCAAGAAGGAAGTGCTGGGCCAACGCTTGTCTTGTTGAGAAAGGATTCCACCTGGAGGAAAGAGAAAAATGACAACAAACACAAAACCTTGGAAAGGTCTTTTATGTCCAATATAAATCCTGGAGTGGGTTGACCATCTGGAATTGAAGTCCCCCGCTTCTTGATCCAAGTCCGCCAAGGCAGGGGGTGACACTTACCAAATACTTGACCACTCTCTCTGTGGCGTTGAACTTCCGAGAACCGGCTATCCCCATATCCATGGTATAAGGCAAGCTGGACAAGGTGTAGTTCACAGTGAAATACCCCAAAGTGGGCATTTTGGTGGCAGTAGTCATAGGGCTTAGAGCTGCAAAAAAAGAAGGAAGACATTTTTGCTTTGACGCTGTAATACGGTGGAGCCAGGATTCCCAGAGTCAAAGCTTTGGGACTTGTTAACCATCTACCATCTTGGAGATGTCTCATTCACAGGGTCGCCATGAGTCAAGATCGACTCAAGGGTGGTTAACAAGAACCAACTATCTACCACCACCAAAACTGGGGAATGACTCACTAAACTACCATTACTTTGTTGTTGTTGTTATGTGCTTTCAATTCAACTGTGACTTTTAGTGTCCCTCTCCTAGAGTTTCCTTGGCCAGGTGTCTTCAGAGGGGGTTTGTCATATTTTTCTTCTGAGGCTGAGCATGTGTGTAACTTGGCCAAGTGTGTTTCTATGACTGAGAGAGAACTCAAACCCTCATCTCCCAGAGTCCTAGTCTAACCCTCAAACCATGACACCATGCTGGCTCTCACTGGCAGGATTTATAAAGATGAGGTTTGGCTTTGCCTTCCTCCGAGGCTGAAAGAGTGTGACTTGCCATAAGGTCCCCCATTGGGTTTCAATGGCTGAGTGAGGATTTGAATCCTAGTCCTATACCACTCTGAGTACCATCTCAGATTAGAGCCATTCCTCCAAATCCATAGATTCTGCATCCACAGATTCAGCCATCCACGTCATGAAAATATTAAATAAAAAATCAATACATTCCAAATAGCAAACTTTGATTTTGCCATTTTATATCAGGGACACCATTTTAGTCTGCCAATGTATATAATGGGACAAGAGCATCCATAGATTTCGGTGTCTTGGGATCAAACCCCAGCAGATGCCAAGGACCCATGGTTCTACTTGAGCTAATTTAACTTAACAAGAAGGAGTGTGACTCAAATTTTCCATTTAGATGTCAAAAATACTTACCTGAGAGGCTTGATGGTTTGTTGTAACCTGGAAAGGAAAGAGAAGGATTTTAAAAACAAAAACACAAACCCAACCGCAATACTTCTTTTGACCAGTATGTTGTTAAAGTAAGTAAAATAAGCCTTGCAAAAAGCCACAGAGGATATATTTGCAACCAGGAGGAGTGGGGAGACTCCCTTGTCAAAAACCTTTGGACCTTCAAAGAAAGTCACGGCCCCCCTCTTCTTCCCCTTTGGTTAGACCTCTAATGGAGCCCCTGTGTCCATTCTGGACACTACAGTTCAAGAAGGATCCAGACAAACAGGGTTACCGTTGACATAGAGGCTGTTTGGGTCCAGTTTGTAGGGACCCATTTTGGTGAAACCGCTAGTCTTGTTGACCATTTCTTGGTAGACTTTGACTCGATCGAAGATAGGGATAGTGGTGCCCGTCTGGTAAGTGCAGATGGAGTCCATTCCCGTTTCATCCCCATGCTTCTTAGGTCTGGGGGGGGGGGGGGGGGGGGGAGGGAAGAAGGAAGGGGGGAATTTAAGTGGAAGTATTCCAGATTGGCCGAAGAGATGAGTCAAAGAGGAGAAAGTCAATGTTCCTGGAGAAAGAAGCCAAGGAAAAAATGAGATGTTCACACATTCGGGAACGATTTACCTTAGAGCGGTCACCTCACATCCCCCAAATGCTGGACCCAAAGTGCTCCTGTTGAACATTCGGCCAAGCTGGAAAAGAAAGGATCGCGTTGAATATATTGAACTAACAGGCCACTCCACACCGTACGACACACACATATTTTTGCTCCGTCCCAAAAGGAGCCAGGTTTACCAGAGTGGTGAGGGTCATTTCGGTGGCATTGAAGGCCTTTGAATTGGGAACTCCCATCTCTGGCTTGTACCGGAGGTTGGTGACGGTGAAATTCACTGTGAAATGTTCCTTCGTTGGCGTTGCGACGGCTGTGACCCAAAAAGAACAGAATAGTAAACACTGTGATTGGCTATTTCCTGAAATCTTGCCAGGGTCTACAGTTCTATGTGTCTTATTTTCTCCTTTCATTCTGGTTCTTTTAAAACCATTGTTTGATGATATTTCATGTTTCATGATATGAAGGGGGGAATGCCTCTTTGCATGTGGGATGCCTCTTTTAATACGGGACTTTTGCTTCCTGTAAGAGAAGCATCCCCACTTTTATGGCAGTGAAAAGGGAATGCCTCTTCTGAGATGGCAGAATCCTCTTTTGTGTGATGGTGGAGGGAAAATGGCAATTTTAAAATAGCATTTCCCC